>NW_027436237.1:0-153000 GCF_964199755.1 Larus michahellis | reverse complement strand
TGCTTCGCAGGCTGGCGCGGCGGTGCAACATGGGCGCCGGTGGTGCCGAGGCTGACGGCCGCCGGAAAGCCCGCAGCCCCATGGGCTGTGGGGCCATGCAAGTGGCTGCCAAAGAGCTTTCCAACGAGGCACGGCTTTCCCTCCTGGCTCTTCGGGCGTGGGAGCTGTCGCCAGAGACGCGGCCCTACCGGAAAATGCTTCGCAGGCTGGCGCGGCGGCGCCACGTGGGTGCCAGTGGCGCCGGGGCTGACGGCTGCCGCAAAGCCCGCAGCCCCACGGGCTGTGGGGCCACGCGAGTGGCTGCCAAAGCGCTTTCCAACGAGGTACGGCTTTCCCTCCTGGCTCTTCGGGCGTGGGAGCTGTCGCCAGAGCCGCGGCCCTACCGGAAAATGCTTCGCAGGCTGGCGCGGCAGCGCCACGTGGGCGCCGCTGGCGCCGAGGCTGACGGCCGCTGCAAAGCCCGCAGCCCCACGGGCTGTGGGGCCACGCGAGCGGCTGCCAAAGAGCTTTCCAACGAGGCATGGCTTTCCCTCCTGGGTCTTCGGGCGTGGGAGCTGTCGCCAGAGCCGCGGCCCTACCGGAAAATGCTTCGCAGGCTGGCGCAGCGGCCCCACGTGGGTGCCAGTGGCGCCGAGGCTGACGGCTGCCGCAAAGCCCGCAGCCCCACGGGCTGTGGGGCCATGCGAGCGGCTGCCAAAGAGCTTTCCAACGAGGCACGGCTTTCCCTCCTGGCTCTTCGGGCGTGGGAGCTGTCGCCAGAGACGCGGCCCTACCGGAAAATGCTTCGCAGGCTGGCGTGGTTGCGCAACCTGGGCGCCGGTGGCGCCCAGGCTGACGTCCGCCACAAAGCCCGCAGCCCCACGGGCTGTGGGGCCACGCGAGCGGCTGCCAAAGAGCTTTCCAACGAGGCACGGCTTTCCCTCCTGGCTCTTCGGCCGTGGGAGCTGTCGCCAGAGACGCGGCCCTACCGGAAAATGCTTCGCAGGCTGGCGCAGCGGCCCAACGTGGGTGCCTACGACGCCGAGGCTGACGGCCGCCGCAAAGCCCGTAGCCCCACGGGCTGTGGGGCCATGCGAGTGGCTGCCAAAGAGCTTTCCAACGAGGCACGGCTTTCCCTCCTGGCTCTTCGGGCGTGGGAGCTGTCGCCAGAGACGCGGCCCTACCGCAAAATGCTTCGCAGGCTGGCGCGGCGGCGCCACGTGGGCGCCGCTTGCGCCGAGGCTGACAGCTTCCGCGAAGCCCGCAGCCCCACGGGCTGTGGGGCCACGCGAGCGGCTGCCAAAGAGCTTTCCAACGAGGCACGGCTTTCCCTCCTGGCTCTTCGGGCGTGGGAGCTGTCACCAGAGCCGCGGCCCTACCGGAAAATGCTTCGCAGGCTAGCGCGGCAGCCCGACGTGGACGCCGGTGGCGCCGAGGCTGACGGCCGCCGCAAAGCCCGCAGCCCCACGGGCTGTGGGGCCATGCGAGCGGCTGCCAAAGAGCTTTCCAACGAGGCACGGCTTTCCCTCCTGACTCTTCGGGCGTGGGAGCTGTCGCCAGAGCCGCGGCCCTACCGGAAAATGCTTCGCAGGCTGGCGCAGCGGCGCAACGTGGGCGCCGGTGGCGCCCAGGCTGACGGCCACCGGAAAGCCCGCAGCCCCATGGGCTGTGGGGCCACGTGAGCGGCTGCCAAAGAGCTTTCCAACGAGGCACGGCTTTCCCTCCTGGCTCTTCGGGCGTGGGAGCTGTCGCCAGAGCCGCGGCCCTACCGGAAAATGCTTCGCAGGCTGAGCGGCGGCCCCACGTGGGCACCGGTTTCGCCCAGGGTGACGGCCGCCGCAAAGCCCGCAGCCCCATGGGCTGTGGGGCCACGCGAGCGGCTGCCAAAGAGCTTTCCAACGAGGCACGGCTTTCCCTCCTGGCTCTTCGGGCGTGGGAGCTGTCGCCAGAGCCGCGGCCCTACCGGAAAATGCTTCGCAGGCTGGCGCGGCGGCGCAATGTGGCCGCCGCTGGCGCCGAGTCTGACGGCCACAGCAAAGCCCGCAGCCCCACGGGCTGTGGGGCCACGCGAGCGGCTGCCAAAGAGCTTTCCAATGAGGCATGGCTTTCTCTCCTGGCTCTTCGGCCGTGGGAGCTGTCGCCAGAGCCGCTGCCCTACCGGAAAATGCTTCGCAGGCTGGCGCGGCGGCACCACATGGGCGCCCGTGGCGCTGAGGCTGATGGCCGCCGCAAAGCCCGCAGTCCCAGGGGCTGTGGGGCCACGCGAGCGGCTGCCAAAGAGCTTTCCAACGAGGCACGGCTTTCCCTTCTGGCTCTTCGGGCGTGGCAGCTGTCGCCAGAGCCGCAGAACTACCGGAAAATGCTTTGCAGGCTGGCGCGGCGGCTCCACATGGGCGCCGGTTTCGAACAGGCTGACGGACGCCGCAAAGCCCGCAGCCCCACGGGCTGTGGGGCCACGCGAGCGGCTGCCAAAGAGCTTTCCAACGAGGCATGGCTTTCCCTCCTGGCTCTTCGGCCGTGGGAGCTGTTGCCAGAGCCGCAGACCTACTGGAAAATGCTTCGCAGGCTGGCGCGGCGGCGCAACGTGGACGCCGGTGGCGCCTAGGCAGACGGCCGCCGCAAAGCCCGCAGCCCCAGGGGCTGTGGGGCCACGCGAGCGGCTGCCAAAGAGCTTTCCAATGAGGCACGGCTTTCCCTCCTGGCTCTTCGGGCGTGGGAGCTGTCGCCAGAGACGCGGCCCTTCCGGAAAATGCTTCGCAGGCTGGCGCGGCGGCGCCATGTGGGCGCCGGTGGCGCCCAGGCTGACGGCCGCCGCAAAGCCCGCAGCCCCACGGGCTGTGGGGTCACGCGAGCGGCTGCCAAAGAGCTTTCCAACGAGGCATGGCTTTCCCTCCTGGCTCTTCGGCCGTGGGAGCTGTCGCCAGAGCCGCAGACCTACCGGAAAATCCTTCGCAGGCTGGCGTGGCGGCGCCACATGGGCGCCGGTGTCGCCCAGGCTGACGGCCGCCGCAAAGCCCGCAGCCCCATGGGCTGTGGGGCCATGCGAGCGGCTACCAAAGAGCTTTCCAACGAGGCACGGCTTTCCCTCCTGGCTCTTCGGGCGTGGGAGCTGTCGCCAGAGCCGCGGCCCTACCGGAAAATGCTTCGCAGGCTGGCGCGGCGGCGCCACGTGGGCGCCGGTGGCCCCGAAGCTGACGGCCGCCGGAAAGCCCGCAGCCCCACGGGCTGTGGGGCCACGCGAGTGGCTGTCAAAGAGCTATCCAACGAGGCACGGCTTTCCCTCCTGGCTCTTCGGGCGTGGGAGCTGTCGCCAGAGCCGCGGCCCTACCGGAAAATGCTTCGCAGGCTGAGCGGCGGCCCCACGTGGGCACCGGTTTCGCCCAGGGTGACGGCCGCCGCAAAGCCCGCAGCCCCATGGGCTGTGGGGCCACGCGAGCGGCTGCCAAAGAGCTTTCCAACGAGGCACGGCTTTCCCTCCTGGCTCTTCGGCCGTGGGAGCTGTCGCCAGAGCCGCGGCCCTACCGGAAAATGCTTCGCAGGCTGGCGCGGCGGCGCAATGTGGCCGCCGCTGGCGCCGAGTCTGACGGCCACAGCAAAGCCCGCAGCCCCAAGGGCTGTGGGGCCACGCGAGTGGCTGCCAAAGAGCTTCCCAACGAGGCACGGCTTTCCCTCCTGGCTCTTCGGGCGTGGCAGCTGTCGCCAGAGCTGCTGCCCTACCGGAAAATGCTTCGCAGGCTGGCGCGGCGGCTCCACATGGGCGCCAGTGTCGCCGAGGCTGACGGCCGCCGCAAAGCCCGCAGCCCCATGGGCTGTGGGGCCACGCGAGCGGCTGCCAAAGAGCTTTCCAACGAGGCACGGCTTTCCCTCCTGGCTCTTCGGGCGTGGGAGCTGTCGCCAGAGCTGCAGCCCTACCGGAAAATGCTTCGCAGGCTGGCGCGGCGGCTCCACATGGGCGCCGGTGTCGCCGAGGCTGACGGCCGCCGCAAAGCCCGCAGCCCCATGGGCTGTGGGGCCACGTGAGCGGCTGCCAAAGAGCTTTCCAACGAGGCACGGCTTTCCCTCCTGGCTCTTCGGGCATGGGAGCTGTCGCCAGAGCCGCGGCCCTACCGGAAAATGCTTCGCAGGCTGGTGCGGCTGCCCCACCTGGGCGCCGGTGTCGCCCAGGCTGACGGCCGCCGGAAAGCCCGCAGCCCCACGGGCTGTGGGGCCACGCGAGCGGCTGCCTAAGAGCTTTCCAATGAGGCACGGCTTTCCCTCCTGGCTCTTCGGGCGTGGGAGCTGTCGCCAGAGCTGCAGCCCTGCCGGAAAATGCTTCGCAGGCTGGCGCGGCGGCCCCACCTGTGCGCCATTGGCGCCGAGGCAGACGGCCGCCGCAAAGCCCGCAGCCCCACGGGCTGCGGGGACACGCGAGCGGCTGCCAAAGAGCTTTCCAACGAGGCATGGCTTTCCCTCCTGGCTCTTCGGGCGTGGGAGCTGTCGCCAGAGCTGCAGCCCTACCGGAAAATGCTTCGCAGCCTGGTGTAGCAGCGCCATGTGGGCGACGGTGGCGCCGAGGCTGATGGTCGCCGCAAAGCCCGCAGCCCCATGGACTGTGGGGCCACGCGAGCGGCTGCCAAAGAGCTTTCCAACGAGGCATGGCTTTCCCTCCTGGCTCTTCCGGCGTGGGAGCTGTCGCCAGAGCTGCAGCCCTACCGGAAAATGCTTCGCAGGCTGGCGCGGCGGCCCGACGTGGGCGCCGATGGCGCCGAGGCTGGCGGCCTCCGGAAAGCCCGCAGCACCACGGGCTGTGGGGCCACATGAGCGGCTGCCAAAGAGCTTTCCAACGAGGCACGGCTTTCCCTCCTGGCTCTTCGGGCGTGGGAGTTGTCGCCAGAGCCGCGGCCCTACCGGAAAATGCTTCGCAGTCTGGCGCGGCGGCGCAACGTGGGCGCCGATGGCGCCGAGGCTGACGGCCGCCGGAAAGCCCGCAGCCCCACGGGCTGTGGGGCCATGCGAGCGGCTGCCAAAGAGCTTTCCAAGGAGGCACGGCTTTCCCTCCTGGCTCTTCGGGCGTGGGAGCTGTCGCCAGAGCTGCGGCCCTACCGGAAAATGCTTCGCAGGCTGGCGTGGCGGCGCCACGTGGTCGCCGGTGGCGCCCAGGCTGACGGCCGCCGCAAAGCCCGCAGCCCCACGGGCTGTGGGGCCACGCGAGTGGCTGCCAAAGAGCTTTCCAACGAGGCATGGCTTTCCCTCCTGGCTCTTCGGGCGTGGGAGCTGTCGCCAGAGACGCGGCCCTACCGGAAAATGCTTCGCAGGCTGGCGCGGCGGCCCGACGTGGGCGCCGATGGCGCCGAGGCTGACGGCCGCCGGAAAGCCCGCAGCACCACGGGCTGTGGGGCCACATGAGCGGCTGCCAAAGAGCTTTCCAACGAGGCACGGCTTTCCCTCCTGGCTCTTCGGCCGTGGGAGCTGTCGCCAGAGCCGCGGCCCTACCGGAAAATGCTTCGCAGGCTGGCGCGGCGGCCCGACGTGGGCGCCGATGGCGCCGAGGCTGACGGCCGCCGGAAAGCCCGCAGCACCACGGGCTGTGGGGCCACGGGAGCGGCTGCCAAAGAGCTTTCCAACGAGGCACGGCTTTCCCTCCAGGCTCTTCGGCCGTGGGAGCTGTCGCCAGAGCCGCGGCCCTACCGGAAAATGCTTCGCAGGCTGGCGCGGCTGCCCCACTTGGGCGCCGGTGTCGCACAGGCTGACGGCCGGCGGAAAGCCCGCAGCCCCACGGGCTGTGGGGCCACGCGAGCAGCTGCCAAAGAGCTTTCCAATGAGGCACGGCTTTCCCTCCTGGCTCTTCGGGCGTGGGAGCTGTCGCCAGAGCCACGGCCCTACCGGAAAATGCTTCGCAGGCTGGCGCGGCTGCCCCACCTGGGCGCCGGTGTCGCCCAGGCTGACGACCGCCGCAAAGCCCGCAGCCCCACGGGCTGTGGGGCCACGCGAGCGGCTGCCAAAGGGCTTTCCAATGAGGCACGGCTTTCCCTCCTGGCTCTTCGGGCGTGGGAGCTGTCGCCAGAGCTGCAGCCCTAACGGAAAATGCTTCGCAGGCTGGCGCGGCGGCACCACGTGGGCGCCAGTGGCGCCGAGGCAGACGGCCGCCGCAAAGCCCGCAGCCCCACGGGCTGTGGGGCCACGCGAGCGGCTGCCAAAGAGATTTCCAACGAGGCATGGCTTTCCCTCCTGGCTCTTCGGGCGTGGGAGCTGTCGCCAGAGCCGCAGACCTACCGGAAAATGCTTCGCAGGCTGGTGCGGCGGCGCAACGTGGGCGCTGGTGGCGCCTAGGCAGACGGCCGCCGCAAAGCCCGCAGCCCCACGGGCTGTGGGGCCACGCGAGCGGCTGCCAAAGAGCTTTCCAAGGAGGCACGGCTTTCCCTCCTGGCTCTTCGGGCGTGGGAGCTGTCGCCAGAGCCGCGGCCCTACCGGAAAATGCTTCGCAGGCTGGCGCGGCTGCCCCACCTGGGCGCCGGTGTCGCCCAGGCTGACGGCCGCCGGAAAGCCCGCAGCCCCACGGGCTGTGGGGCCACGCGAGCGGCTGCCAAAGAGCTTTCCAATGAGGCACGGCTTTCCCTCCTGGCTCTTCGGGCGTGGGAGCTGTCGCCAGAGATGCAGCCCTAGTGGAAAATGCTTCGCAGGCTGCCGCGGCGGCACCACGAGGGGGCCGGTGGAGCCGAGGCTGATGGCCGCCGCAAAGCCCGCAGCCCCACGGGCTGTGGGGCCACGCGAGCGGCTGCCAAAGAGCTTTCCAACGAGGCACGGCTTTCCCTCCTGGCTCTTCGGGCGTGGGAGCTGTCGCCAGAGCCACAGACCTACCGGAAAATGCTTCACAGGCTGGCGCGGCGGCGCAACGTGGGCGCCGGTGGCGCCTAGGTAGACGGCCGCCGGAGAGCCCGCAGCCCCACGGGCTGTGGGGCCACGCGAGCGGCTGCCAAAGAGCTTTCCAATGAGGCACGGCTTTCCCTCCTGGCTCTTTGGGCGTGGGAGCTGTCGCCAGAGCTGCAGCCCTACCGGAAAATGCTTCGCAGGCTGGCGCGGCGGCACCACGTGGGCGCCAGTGGCGCCGAGGCAGACGGCCGCCGCAAAGCCCGCAGCCCCACGGGCTGTGGGGCCACGCGAGCGGCTGCCAAAGAGCTTTCCAACGAGGCATGGCTTTCCCTCCTGGCTCTTCGGGCGTGGGAGCTGTCGCCAGAGCCGCAGACCTACCGGATAATGCTTCGCAGGCTGGTGCGGCGGCGCAACGTGGGCGCCGGTGGCGCCTAGGCAGACGGCCGCCGCAAAGCCCGCAGCCCCACGGGCTGTGGGGCCACGCGAGCGGCTGCCAAAGAGCTTTCCAAGGAGGCACGGCTTTCCCTCCTGGCTCTTCGGGCGTGGGAGCTGTCGCCAGAGCCGCGGCCCTTCCGGAAAATGCTTCGAAGGCTGGCGCGGCGGCCGCACCTGGGCGCCGGTGTCGCCCAGGCTGACGGCCGCCGGAAAGCCCGCAGCCCCACGGGCTGTGGGGCCACGCGAGCGGCTGCCAAAGAGCTTTCCAACGAGGCACGGCTTTCCCTCCTGGCTCTTCGGCCGTGGGAGCTGTCGCCGGAGCCGCGGCCCTACCGGAAAATGCTTCGCAGGCTGGCGCGGCTGCCCCACTTGGGCGCCGGTGTCGCACAGGCTGACGGCCGGCGGAAAGCCCGCAGCCCCACGGGCTGTGGGGCCACGCGAGCAGCTGCCAAAGAGCTTTCCAATGAGGCACGGCTTTCCCTCCTGGCTCTTCGGGCGTGGGAGCTGTCGCCAGAGCCACGGCCCTACCGGAAAATGCTTCGCAGGCTGGCGCGGCTGCCCCACCTGGGCGCCGGTGTCGCCCAGGCTGACGACCGCCGCAAAGCCCGCAGCCCCACGGGCTGTGGGGCCACGCGAGCGGCTGCCAAAGGGCTTTCCAATGAGGCACGGCTTTCCCTCCTGGCTCTTCGGGCGTGGGAGCTGTCGCCAGAGCTGCAGCCCTAACGGAAAATGCTTCGCAGGCTGGCGCGGCGGCACCACGTGGGCGCCAGTGGCGCCGAGGCAGACGGCCGCCGCAAAGCCCGCAGCCCCACGGGCTGTGGGGCCACGCGAGCGGCTGCCAAAGAGATTTCCAACGAGGCATGGCTTTCCCTCCTGGCTCTTCGGGCGTGGGAGCTGTCGCCAGAGCCGCAGACCTACCGGAAAATGCTTCGCAGGCTGGTGCGGCGGCGCAACGTGGGCGCTGGTGGCGCCTAGGCAGACGGCCGCCGCAAAGCCCGCAGCCCCACGGGCTGTGGGGCCACGCGAGCGGCTGCCAAAGAGCTTTCCAAGGAGGCACGGCTTTCCCTCCTGGCTCTTCGGGCGTGGGAGCTGTCGCCAGAGCCGCGGCCCTACCTGAAAATGCTTCGCAGGCTGGCGCGGCTGCCCCACCTGGGCGCCGGTGTCGCCCAGGCTGACGGCCGCCGGAAAGCCCGCAGCCCCACGGGCTGTGGGGCCACGCGAGCGGCTGCCAAAGAGCTTTCCAATGAGGCACGGCTTTCCCTCCTGGCTCTTCGGGCGTGGGAGCTGTCGCCAGAGATGCAGCCCTAGTGGAAAATGCTTCGCAGGCTGCCGCGGCGGCACCACGAGGGGGCCGGTGGAGCCGAGGCTGATGGCCGCCGCAAAGCCCGCAGCCCCACGGGCTGTGGGGCCACGCGAGCGGCTGCCAAAGAGCTTTCCAACGAGGCACGGCTTTCCCTCCTGGCTCTTCGGGCGTGGGAGCTGTCGCCAGAGCCACAGACCTACCGGAAAATGCTTCGCAGGCTGGCGCGGCGGCGCAACGTGGGCGCCGGTGGCGCCTAGGTAGACGCCCGCCGGAGAGCCCGCAGCCCCACGGGCTGTGGGGCCACGCGAGCGGCTGCCAAAGAGCTTTCCAATGAGGCACGGCTTTCCCTCCTGGCTCTTTGGGCGTGGGAGCTGTCGCCAGAGCTGCAGCCCTACCGGAAAATGCTTCGCAGGCTGGCGCGGCGGCACCACGTGGGCGCCAGTGGCGCCGAGGCAGACGGCCGCCGCAAAGCCCGCAGCCCCACGGGCTGTGGGGCCACGCGAGCGGCTGCCAAAGAGCTTTCCAACGAGGCATGGCTTTCCCTCCTGGCTCTTCGGGCGTGGGAGCTGTCGCCAGAGCCGCGGCCCTTCCGGAAAATGCTTCGAAGGCTGGCGCGGCGGCCGCACCTGGGCGCCGGTGTCGCCCAGGCTGACGGCCGCCGGAAAGCCCGCAGCCCCACGGGCTGTGGGGCCACGCGAGCGGCTGCCAAAGAGCTTTCCAACGAGGCACGGCTTTCCCTCCTGGCTCTTCGGCCGTGGGAGCTGTCGCCGGAGCCGCGGCCCTACCGGAAAATGCTTCGCAGGCTGGCGCGGCTGCCCCACGTGGGCGCCGGTGGCGCCGAGGCTGACGGCCGCCGTAAAGCCCGCAGCCCCACTGGCTGTGGGGCCACGCGAGCGGCTGCCAAAGAGCTTTCCAAGGAGGCACGGCTTTCCCTCCTGGCTCTTCGGGCGTGGGAGCTGTTGCCAGAGCTGCAGACCTACCGGAAAATGCTTCGCAGGCTGGCGCGGCGGCGCCACGTGGGCGCCGGTGGCGCCGAGGCTGACGGCCACCGCAAAGCCCGCAGCCCCACGGGCTGTGGGGCCATGCGAGCGGCTGCCAAAGAGCTTTCCAACGAGGCACGGCTTTCCCTCCTGGCTCTTCGGGTGTGGGAGCTGTCGCCAGAGCTGCAGCCCTACCGGAAAATGCTTCGCAGGCTGGTGCAGCAGCGCCATGTGGGCGCCGGTGGCGCCGAGGCTGATGGCCGCCGCAAAGCCCGCAGCCCCAGGGGCTGTGGGGCCACGCGAGCGGCTGCCAAAGAGCTTTCCAATGAGGCACGGCTTTCCCTCCTGGCTCTTCGGGCGTGGGAGCTGTCGCCAGAGCCGCGGCCCTACCGGAAAATGCTTCGCAGGCTGGCGCGGCGGCGCCATGTGGGCGCCGGTGGCGCCCAGGATGACGGCCACCGCAAAGCCCGCAGCCCCATGGGCTGTGGGGCCACGCGAGCGGCTGCCAAAGAGCTTTCCAACGAGGCACGGCTTTCCCTCCTGGCTCTTCGGGCGTGGGAACTGTCGCCAGAGCCGCGGCCCTACCGGAAAATGCTTCGCAGGCTGGCGCGGCGGCGCAACGTGGGCGCCGGTGTCGCCGAGGCTGACGGCCGCCGGAAAGCCCGCAGCCCCACGGGCTGTGGGGCCACGCGAGCGGCTGCCAAAGAGCTTTCCAATGAGGCACGGCTTTCCCTCCTGGCTCTTCGGGCGTGGGAACTGTCGCCAGAGCCGCGGCCCTACCGGAAAATGCTTCGCAGGCTGGCGCGGCGGCGCAACGTGGGCGCCGGTGTCGCCGAGGCTGACGGCCGCCGGAAAGCCCGCAGCCCCACGGGCTGTGGGGCCACGCGAGCGGCTGCCAAAGAGCTTTCCAAGGAGGCACGGCTTTCCCTCCTGGCTCTTCGGGCGTGGGAGCTGTTGCCAGAGCTGCAGACCTACCGGAAAATGCTTCGCAGGCTGGCGCGGCGGCGCCACGTGGGCGGCGGTGGCGCCGAGGCTGACGGCCACCGCAAAGCCCGCAGCCCCACGGGCTGTGGGGCCACGCGAGCGGCTGCCAAAGAGCTTTCCAACGAGGCACGGCTTTCCCTCCTGGCTCTTCGGCCGTGGGAGCTGTCGTCAGAGCCGCGGCCCTACCGGAAAATGCTTCGCAGGCTGGCGTGGCGGCGCCACGTGGTCGCCGGTGGCGCCCAGGCTGACGGCCGCCGCAAAGCCCGCAGCCCCACGGGCTGTGGGGCCACGCGAGCGGCTGCCAAAGAGCTTTCCAACGAGGCACGGCTTTCCCTCCTGGCTCTTCGGGCGTGGGAGCTGTCGCCAGAGCCGCGGCCCTACCAGAAAATGCTTCGCAGGGTGGTGCAGCAGCGCCATGTGGGCGACGGTGGCGCCGAGGCTGATGGCCGCCGCAAAGCCCGCAGCCCCACGGGCTGTGGGGCCACGCGAGCGGCTGCCAAAGAGCTTTCCAACGAGGCACGGCTTTCCCTCCTGGCTCTTCGGGCGTGGGAGCTGTCGCCAGAGCTGCAGCCCTACCGGAAAATGCTTCGCAGGCTGGCGCGGCGGCTCCACATGGGCGCCGGTGTCGCCCAGGCTGACGGCCGCCGGAAAGCCCGCAGCCCCACGGGCTGTGGGGCCATGCGAGCGGCTGCCAAAGAGCTTTCCAATGAGGCACGGCTTTCCCTCCTGGCTCTTCGGGCGTGGGAGCTGTCGCCAGAGCCGCGGCCCTACCGGAAAATGCTTCGCAGGCTGGCGCGGCTGCCCCACCTGGGCGCCGGTGTCGCCCAGGCTGACGGCCGCCGGAAAGCCCGCAGCCCCACGGGCTGTGGGGCCACGCGAGCGGCTGCCAAAGAGCTTTCCAATGAGGCACGGCTTTCCCTCCTGGCTCTTCGGGCGTGGGAGCTGTCGCCAGAGCTGCAGCCCTACCGGAAAATGCTTCGCAGGCTGGCGCGGCGGCACCACGTGGGCGCCAGTGGCGCCGAGGCAGACGGCCGCCGCAAAGCCCGCAGCCCCACGGGCTGTGGGGCCACGCGAGCGGCTGCCAAAGAGCTTTCCAACGAGGCATGGCTTTCCCTCCTGGCTCTTCGGGCGTGGGAGCTGTCGCCAGAGCCGCAGACCTACCGGAAAATGCTTCGCAGGCTGGTGCGGCGGCGCAACGTGGGCGCCGGTGGCGCCTAGGCAGACGGCCGCCGCAAAGCCCGCAGCCCCACGGGCTGTGGGTCCACGCGAGCGGCTGCCAAAGAGCTTTCCAAGGAGGCACGGCTTTCCCTCCTGGCTCTTCGGGCGTGGGAGCTGTCGCCAGAGCCGCGGCCCTTCCGGAAAATGCTTCGAAGGCTGGCGCGGCGGCCGCACCTGGGCGCCGGTGTCGCCCAGGCTGACGGCCGCCGGAAAGCCCGCAGCCCCACGGGCTGTGGGGCCACGCGAGCGGCTGCCAAAGAGCTTTCCAACGAGGCACGGCTTTCCCTCCTGGCTCTTCGGGCGTGGGAGCTGTCGCCAGAGCCGCGGCCCTACCGGAAAATGCTTAGCAGCCTGGTGCAGCAGCGCCATGTGGGCGCCGGTGGCGCCGAGGCTGATGGCCGCCGCAAAGCCCGCAGCCCCATGGGCTGTGGGGCCACGCGAGCGGCTGCCAAAGAGCTTTCCAACGAGGCACGGCTTTCCCTCCTGGCTCTTCGGGCGTGGGAGCTGTCGCCAGAGCTGCAGCCCTAACGGAAAATGCTTCGCAGGCTGGCGCGGCGGCGCCACGTGGGCGCCGGTGGCGCCTAGGCAGACGGCCGCCGCAAAGCCCGCAGCCCCACGGGCTGTGGGGCCACGCGAGCGGCTGCCAAAGAGCTTTCCAAGGAGGCACGGCTTTCCCTCCTGGCTCTTTGGGCGTGGGAGCTGTCGCCAGAGCTGCAGCCCTACCGGAAAATGCTTCGCAGGCTGGCGCGGCGGCACCACGTGGGCGCCAGTGGCGCCGAGGCAGACGGCCGCCGCAAAGCCCGCAGCCCCACGGGCTGTGGGGCCACGCGAGCGGCTGCCAAAGAGCTTTCCAACGAGGCATGGCTTTCCCTCCTGGCTCTTCGGGCGTGGGAGCTGTCGCCAGAGCCGCAGACCTACCGGATAATGCTTCGCAGGCTGGTGCGGCGGCGCAACGTGGGCGCCGGTGGCGCCTAGGCAGACGGCCGCCGCAAAGCCCGCAGCCCCACGGGCTGTGGGGCCACGCGAGCGGCTGCCAAAGAGCTTTCCAAGGAGGCACGGCTTTCCCTCCTGGCTCTTCGGGCGTGGGAGCTGTCGCCAGAGCCGCGGCCCTTCCGGAAAATGCTTCGAAGGCTGGCGCGGCGGCCGCACCTGGGCGCCGGTGTCGCCCAGGCTGACGGCCGCCGGAAAGCCCGCAGCCCCACGGGCTGTGGGGCCATGCGAGCGGCTGCCAAAGAGCTTTCCAACGAGGCACGGCTTTCCCTCCTGGCTCTTCGGCCGTGGGAGCTGTCGCCGGAGCCGCGGCCCTACCGGAAAATGCTTCGCAGGCTGGCGCGGCTGCCCCACGTGGGCGCCGGTGGCGCCGAGGCTGACGGCCGCCGGAAAGCCCGCAGCCCCACTGGCTGTGGGGCCACGCGAGCGGCTGCCAAAGAGCTTTCCAAGGAGGCACGGCTTTCCCTCCTGGCTCTTCGGGCGTGGGAGCTGTTGCCAGAGCTGCAGACCTACCGGAAAATGCTTCGCAGGCTGGCGCAGCGGCGCCACGTGGGCGCCGGTGGCGCCGAGGCTGACGGCCACCGCAAAGCCCGCAGCCCCACGGGCTGTGGGGCCATGCGAGCGGCTGCCAAAGAGCTTTCCAACGAGGCACGGCTTTCCCTCCTGCCTCTTCGGGTGTGGGAGCTGTCGCCAGAGCTGCAGCCCTACCGGAAAATGCTTCGCAGGCTGGTGCAGCAGCGCCATGTGGGCGCCGGTGGCGCCGAGGCTGATGGCCGCCGCAAAGCCCGCAGCCCCAGGGGCTGTGGGGCCACGCGAGCGGCTGCCAAAGAGCTTTCCAATGAGGCACGGCTTTCCCTCCTGGCTCTTCGGGCGTGGGAGCTGTCGCCAGATACGCGGCCCTACCGGAAAATGCTTCGCAGGCTGGCGCGGCGGCGCCATGTGGGCGCCGGTGGCGCCCAGGATGACGGCCACCGCAAAGCCCGCAGCCCCATGGGCTGTGGGGCCACGCGAGCGGCTGCCAAAGAGCTTTCCAACGAGGCACGGCTTTCCCTCCTGGCTCTTCGGGCGTGGGAACTGTCGCCAGAGCCGCGGCCCTACCGGAAAATGCTTCGCAGGCTGGCGCGGCGGCGCAACGTGGGCGCCGGTGTCGCCGAGGCTGACGGCCGCCGGAAAGCCCGCAGCCCCACGGGCTGTGGGGCCACGCGAGCGGCTGCCAAAGAGCTTTCCAATGAGGCACGGCTTTCCCTCCTGGCTCTTCGGGCGTGGGAACTGTCGCCAGAGCCGTGGCCCTACCGGAAAATGCTTCGCAGGCTGGCGCGGCGGCGCAACGTGGGCGCCGGTGTCGCCGAGGCTGACGGCCGCCGGAAAGCCCGCAGCCCCACGGGCTGTGGGGCCACGCGAGCGGCTGCCAAAGAGCTTTCCAATGAGGCACGGCTTTCCCTCCTGGCTCTTCGGGCGTGGGAGCTGTTGCCAGAGCTGCAGACCTACCGGAAAATGCTTCGCAGGCTGGCGCGGCGGCGCCACGTGGGCGGCGGTGGCGCCGAGGCTGACGGCCACCGCAAAGCCCGCAGCCCCATGGGCTGTGGGGCCACGCGAGCGGCTGCCAAAGAGCTTTCCAACGAGGCACGGCTTTCCCTCCTGGCTCTTCGGGCGTGGGAGCTGTCGCCAGAGCTGCAGCCCTACCGGAAAATGCTTCGCAGGCTGGCGTGGCGGCGCCACGTGGTCGCCGGTGGCGCCCAGGCTGACGGCCGCCGCAAAGCCCGCAGCCCCACGGGCTGTGGGGCCACGCGAGCGGCTGCCAAAGAGCTTTCCAACGAGGCACGGCTTTCCCTCCTGGCTCTTCGGGCGTGGGAGCTGTCGCCAGAGCCGCGGCCCTACCGGAAAATGCTTCGCAGGGTGGTGCAGCAGCGCCATGTGGGCGACGGTGGCGCCGAGGCTGATGGCCGCCGCAAAGCCCGCAGCCCCACGGGCTGTGGGGCCACGCGAGCGGCTGCCAAAGAGCTTTCCAACGAGGCACGGCTTTCCCTCCTGGCTCTTCGGGCGTGGGAGCTGTCGCCAGAGCTGCAGCCCTACCGGAAAATGCTTCGCAGGCTGGCGCGGCGGCTCCACATGGGCGCCGGTGTCGCCCAGGCTGACGGCCGCCGGAAAGCCCGCAGCCCCACGGGCTGTGGGGCCATGCGAGCGGCTGCCAAAGAGCTTTCCAATGAGGCACGGCTTTCCCTCCTGGCTCTTCGGGCGTGGGAGCTGTCGCCAGAGCCGCGGCCCTACCGGAAAATGCTTCGCAGGCTGGCGCGGCTGCCCCACCTGGGCGCCGGTGTCGCCCAGGCTGACGGCCGCCGGAAAGCCCGCAGCCCCACGGGCTGTGGGGCCACGCGAGCGGCTGCCAAAGAGCTTTCCAATGAGGCACGGCTTTCCCTCCTGGCTCTTCGGGCGTGGGAGCTGTCGCCAGAGCTGCAGCCCTACCGGAAAATGCTTCGCAGGCTGGCGCGGCGGCACCACGTGGGCGCCAGTGGCGCCGAGGCAGACGGCCGCCGCAAAGCCCGCAGCCCCACGGGCTGTGGGGCCACGCGAGCGGCTGCCAAAGAGCTTTCCAACGAGGCATGGCTTTCCCTCCTGGCTCTTCGGGCGTGGGAGCTGTCGCCAGAGCCACAGACCTACCGGAAAATGCTTCGCAGGCTGGTGCGGCGGCGCCACGTGGGCGCCGGTGGCGCCTAGGCAGACGGCCGCCGCAAAGCCCGCAGCCCCACGGGCTGTGGGTCCACGCGAGCGGCTGCCAAAGAGCTTTCCAAGGAGGCACGGCTTTCCCTCCTGGCTCTTCGGGCGTGGGAGCTGTCGCCAGAGCCGCGGCCCTTCCGGAAAATGCTTCGAAGGCTGGCGCGGCGGCCGCACCTGGGCGCCGGTGTCGCCCAGGCTGACGGCCGCCGGAAAGCCCGCAGCCCCACGGGCTGTGGGGCCACGCGAGCGGCTGCCAAAGAGCTTTCCAACGAGGCACGGCTTTCCCTCCTGGCTCTTCGGGCGTGGGAGCTGTCGCCAGAGCCGCGGCCCTACCGGAAAATGCTTAGCAGCCTGGTGCAGCAGCGCCATGTGGGCGCCGGTGGCGCCGAGGCTGATGGCCGCCGCAAAGCCCGCAGCCCCATGGGCTGTTGGGCCACGCGAGCGGCTGCCAAAGAGCTTTCCAACGAGGCACGGCTTTCCCTCCTGGCTCTTCGGGCGTGGGAGCTGTCGCCAGAGCTGCAGCCCTAACGGAAAATGCTTCGCAGGCTGGCGCGGCGGCGCCACGTGGGCGCCGGTGGCGCCTAGGCAGACGGCCGCCGCAAAGCCCGCAGCCCCACGGGCTGTGGGGCCACGCGAGCGGTTGCCAAAGAGCTTTCCAAGGAGGCACGGCTTTCCCTCCTGGCTCTTCGGGCGTGGGAGCTGTCGCCAGAGCCGCGGCCCTTCCGGAAAATGCTTCGCAGGCTGGCGCGGCGGCCGCACCTGGGCGCCGGTGTCGCCCAGGCTGACGGCCGCCGGAAAGCTCGCAGCCCCACGGGCTGAGGGGCCACGCGAGCGGCTGCCAAAGAGCTTTCCAACGAGGCACGGCTTTCCCTCCTGGCTCTTCGGCCGTGGGAGCTGTCGCCAGAGCTGCAGCCCTACCGGAAAATGCTTTGCAGACTGGCGCGGCGGCGCCACGTGGGCGCCGGTGGCGCCGAGACTGACGGCCGCCGGAAAGCCCACAGACCCACGGGCTGTGGGGCCACGCGAGTGGCTGCCAAAGAGCTTTCCAACGAGGCACGGCTTTCCCTCCTGGCTCTTCGGGCGTGGGAGCTGTCGCCAGAGCCACGGCCCTACCGGAAAAGGCTTCGCAGGCTGGCGCAGCGGCCCCAAGTGCGTGCCAGTGGCGCCGAGGCGGACGCCTGCCGCAAAGCCCGCAGCCCCACGGGCTGTGGGGCCATGCGAGCGGCTGCCAAAGAGCTTTCCAACGAGGCACGGCTTTCCCTCCTGGCTCTTCGGGCGTGGGAGCTGTCGCCAGAGCCGCGGCCCTACCGGAAAATGCTTCGCAGGCTGGCGCGGCTGCCCCACTTGGGCGCCGGTGTCGCACAGGCTGACGGCCGCCGGAAAGCCCGCAGCCCCACGGGCTGTGGGGCCACGCGAGCAGCTGCCAAAGAGCTTTCCAATGAGGCACGGCTTTCCCTCCTGGCTCTTCGGGCGTGGGAGCTGTCGCCAGAGCCACGGCCCTACCGGAAAATGCTTCGCAGGCTGGCGCGGCTGCCCCACCTGGGCGCCGGTGTCGCCCAGGCTGACGGCCGCCGCAAAGCCCGCAGCCCCACGGGCTGTGTGGCCACGCGAGCGGCTGCCAAAGAGCTTTCCAATGAGGCACGGCTTTCCCTCCTGGCTCTTCGGGCGTGGGAGCTGTCGCCAGAGCTGCAGCCCTACCGGAAAATGCTTCGCAGGCTGGCGCGGCGGCACCACGTGGGCGCCAGTGGCGCCGAGGCAGACGGCCGCCGCAAAGCCCGCAGCCCCACGGGCTGTGGGGCCACGCGAGCGGCTGCCAAAGAGATTTCCAACGAGGCATGGCTTTCCCTCCTGGCTCTTCGGGCGTGGGAGCTGTCGCCAGAGCCGCAGACCTACCGGAAAATGCTTCGCAGGCTGGCGCGGCGGCGCAACGTGGGCGCTGGTGGCGCCTAGGCAGACGGCCGCCGCAAAGCCCGCAGCCCCACGGGCTGTGGGGCCACGTGAGCGGCTGCCAAAGAGCTTTCCAACGAGGCACGGCTTTCCCTCCTGGCTGTTCGGGCGTGGGAGCTGTCGCCAGAGACGCGGCCCCACCGGAAAATGCTTCGCAGGCTGGCGCGGCGGCGCCACGTTGGCGCCGGTGTCGCCGAGGCTGACGGCCACCGCAAAGCCCGCAGCCCCAGGGGCTGTGGGGCCACGCGAGCGGCTGCCAAAGAGCTTTCCAACGAGGCACGGCTTTCCCTCCTGGCTCTTCGGGCGTGGGAGCTGTCGCCAGAGCCGCGGCCCTTCCGGAAAATGCTTCGAAGGCTGGCGCGGCGGCCGCACCTGGGCGCCGGTGTCGCCCAGGCTGACGGCCGCCGGAAAGCCCGCAGCCCCACGGGCTGTGGGGCCACGCGAGCGGCTGCCAAAGAGCTTTCCAACGAGGCACGGCTTTCCCTCCTGGCTCTTCGGGCGTGGGAGCTGTCGCCAGAGCCGCGGCCCTACCGGAAAATGCTTAGCAGCCTGGTGCAGCAGCGCCATGTGGGCGCCGGTGGCGCCGAGGCTGATGGCCGCCGCAAAGCCCGCAGCCCCATGGGCTGTGGGGCCAGAAGGGCGGCTGCCAAAGAGCTTTCCAACGAGGCACGGCTTTCCCTCCTGGCTCTTCGGGCGTGGGAGCTGTCGCCAGAGCTGCAGCCCTAACGGAAAATGCTTCGCAGGCTGGCGCGGCGGCGCCACGTGGGCGCCGGTGGCGCCTAGGCAGACGGCCGCTGCAAAGCCCGCAGCCCCACGGGCTGTGGGGCCACGCGAGCGGCTGCCAAAGAGCTTTCCAAGGAGGCACGGCTTTCCCTCCTGGCTCTTCGGGCGTGGGAGCTGTCGCCAGAGCCGCGGCCCTTCCGGAAAATGCTTCGCAGGCTGGCGCGGCGGCCGCACCTGGGCGCCGGTTTCGCCCAGGCTGACGGCCGCCGGAAAGCTCGCAGCCCCACGGGCTGAGGGGCCACGCGAGTGGCTGCCAAAGAGCTTTCCAACGAGGCACGGCTTTCCCTCCTGGCTCTTCGGGCGTGGGAGCTGTCGCCAGAGCTGCAGCCCTACCGGAAAATGCTTCGCAGGCTGGCGCGGCGGCTCCACATGGGCGCCGGTGTCGCCCAGGCTGACGGCCGCCGTAAAGCCCGCAGCCCCATGGACTGTGGGGCCACGCGAGCGGCTGCCAAAGAGCTTTCCAATGAGGCACGGCTTTCCCTCCTGGCTCTTCGGGCGTGGGAGCTGTCGCCAGAGCCGCGGCCCTACCTGAAAATGCTTCGCAGGCTGGCGCGGCTGCCCCACCTGGGCGCCGGTGTCGCCCAGGCTGACGGCCGCCGGAAAGCCCGCAGCCCCACGGGCTGTGGGGCCACGCGAGCGGCTGCCAAAGAGCTTTCCAATGAGGCACGGCTTTCCCTCCTGGCTCTTCGGGCGTGGGAGCTGTCGCCAGAGATGCAGCCCTAGTGGAAAATGCTTCGCAGGCTGCCGCGGCGGCACCACGAGGGGGCCGGTGGAGCCGAGGCTGATGGCCGCCGCAAAGCCCGCAGCCCCACGGGCTGTGGGGCCACGCGAGCGGCTGCCAAAGAGCTTTCCAACGAGGCACGGATTTCCCTCCTGGCTCTTCGGGCGTGGGAGCTGTCGCCAGAGCCACAGACCTACCGGAAAATGCTTCGCAGGCTGGCGCGGCGGCGCAACGTGGGCGCCGGTGGCGCCTAGGTAGACGGCCGCCGGAGAGCCCGCAGCCCCATGGGCTGTGGGGCCACTCGAGCGGCTGCCAAAGAGCTTTCCAACGAGGCACGGCTTTCCCTCCTGGCTCTTCGGACGTGGGAGCTGTCGCCAGATACGCGGCCCTACCAGAAAATGCTTCGCAGGCTGGCGCGGCGGCGCCATGTGGGCGCCGGTGGCGCCGAGGCTGACGGCCACCGCAAAGCCCGCAGCCCCATGGGCTGTGGGGCCACGCGAGCGGCTGCCAAAGAGCTTTCCAACGAGGCACGGCTTTCCCTCCTGGCTCTTCGGGCGTGGGAACTGTCGCCAGAGCCGCGGCCCTACCGGAAAATGCTTCGCAGGCTGGCGCGGCGGCGCAACGTGGGCGCCGGTGTCGCCGAGGCTGACGGCCGCCGGAAAGCCCGCAGCCCCACGGGCTGTGGGGCCACGCGAGCGGCTGCCAAAGAGCTTTCCAATGAGGCACGGCTTTCCCTCCTGGCTCTTCGGGCGTGGGAGCTGTCACCAGATACGCGGCCCTACCGGAAAATGCTTCGCAGGCTGGCGCGGCGGCGCCATGTGGGCGCCGGTGGCGCCGAGGCTGACGGCCACCGCAAAGCCCGCAGCCCCATGGGCTGTGGGGCCACGCGAGCGGCTGCCAAAGAGCTTTCCAACGAGGCACGGCTTTCCCTCCTGGCTCTTCGGGCGTGGGAACTGTCGCCAGAGCCGCGGCCCTACCGGAAAATGCTTCGCAGGCTGGCGCGGCGGCGCAACGTGGGCGCCGGTTTCGCCGAGGCTGACGGCCGCCGGAAAGCCCGCAGCCCCACGGGCTGTGGGGCCACGCGAGCGGCTGCCAAAGAGCTTTCCAACGAGGCACGGCTTTCCCTCCTGGCTCTTCGGGCGTGGGAGCTGTCGCCAGAGCTGCAGCCCTAACGGAAAATGCTTCGCAGGCTGGCGTGGCGGCGCCACGTGGGCGCCAGTGGCGCCCAGGCTGACGGCCGCCGCAAAGCCCGCAGCCCCACGGGCTGTGGGGCCATGCGAGCGGCTGCCAAAGAGCTTTCCAACGAGGCACGGCTTTCCCTCCTGGCTCTTCGGGCGTGGGAGCTGTCGCCAGAGCCGCGGCCCTACCGGAAAATGCTTCGCAGGCTGGTGCAGCAGCGCCATGTGGGCGACGGTGGCGCCGAGGCTGATGGCCGCCGCAAAGCCCGCAGCCCCACGGGCTGTGGGGCCACGCGAGCGGCTGCCAAAGAGCTTTCCAACGAGGCACGGCTTTCCCTCCTGGCTCTTCGGGCGTGGGAGCTGTCGCCAGAGCTGCAGCCCTACCGGAAAATGCTTCGCAGGCTGGCGCGGCGGCTCCACATGGGCGCCGGTGTCGCCCAGGCTGACGGCCGCCGGAAAGCCCGCAGCCCCACGGGCTGTGGGGCCACGCGAGCGGCTGCCAAAGATCTTTCCAATGAGGCACGGCTTTCCCTCCTGACTCTTCGGGCGTGGGAGCTGTCGCCAGAGCCACGGCCCTACCGGAAAATGCTTCGCAGGCTGGCGCGGCTGCCCCACCTGGGCGCCGGTGTCGCCCAGGCTGACGGCCGCCGGAAAGCCCGCAGCCCCACGGGCTGTGGGGCCACGCGAGCGGCTGCCAAAGAGCTTTCCAATGAGGCACGGCTTTCCCTCCTGGCTCTTTGGGCGTGGGAGCTGTCGCCAGAGCTGCAGCCCTACCGGAAAATGCTTCGCAGGCTGGCGCGGCGGCACCACGTGGGCGCCAGTGGCGCCGAGGCAGACGGCCGCCGCAAAGCCCGCAGCCCCACGGGCTGTGGGGCCACGCGAGCGGCTGCCAAAGAGCTTTCCAACGAGGCATGGCTTTCCCTCCTGGCTCTTCGGGCGTGGGAGCTGTCGCCAGAGCCGCAGACCTACCGGAAAATGCTTCGCAGGCTGGTGCGGCGGCGCAACGTGGGCGCCGGTGGCGCCTAGGCAGACGGCCGCCGCAAAGCCCGCAGCCCCACGGGCTGTGGGGCCACGCGAGCGGCTGCCAAAGAGCTTTCCAAGGAGGCACGGCTTTCCCTCCTGGCTCTTCGGGCGTGGGAGCTGTCGCCAGAGCCGCGGCCCTTCCGGAAAATGCTTCGAAGGCTGGCGCGGCGGCCGCACCTGGGCGCCGGTGTCGCCCAGGCTGACGGCCGCCGGAAAGCCCGCAGCCCCACGGGCTGTGGGGCCACGCGAGCGGCTGCCAAAGAGCTTTCCAACGAGGCACGGCTTTCCCTCCTGGCTCTTCGGCCGTGGGAGCTGTCGCCGGAGCTGCAGCCCTACCGGAAAATGCTTCGCAGGCTGGCGCGGCGGCACCACGTGGGCGCCAGTGGCGCCGAGGCAGACGGCCGCCGCAAAGCCCGCAGCCCCACGGGCTGTGGGGCCACGCGAGCGGCTGCCAAAGAGCTTTCCAACGAGGCACGGCTTTCCCTCCTGGCTCTTCGGGCGTGGGAGCTGTCGCCAGAGCCGCGGCCCTACCGGAAAATGCTTAGCAGCCTGGTGCAGCAGCGCCATGTGGGCGCCGGTGGCGCCGAGGCTGATGGCCGCCGCAAAGCCCGCAGCCCCATGGGCTGTGGGGCCACGCGAGCGGCTGCCAAAGAGCTTTCCAACGAGGCACGGCTTTCCCTCCTGGCTCTTCGGGCGTGGGAGCTGTCGCCAGAGCTGCAGCCCTAACGGAAAATGCTTCGCAGGCTGGCGCGGCGGCGCCACGTGGGCGCCGGTGGCGCCTAGGCAGACGGCCGCCGCAAAGCCCGCAGCCCCACGGGCTGTGGGGCCACGCGAGCGGCTGCCAAAGAGCTTTCCAACGAGGCACGGCTTTCCCTCCTGGCTCTTCGGGCGTTGGAGCTGTCGCCAGATACGCGGCCCTACCGGAAAATGCTTCGCAGGCTGGCGCGGCGGCGCCATGTGGGCGCCGGTGGCGCCCAGGCTGACGGCCACCGCAAAGCCCGCAGCCCCACGGGCTGTGGGGCCACGCGAGCGGCTGCCAAAGAGCTTTCCAACGAGGCACGGCTTTCCCTCCTGGCTCTTCGGGCGTCGGAGCTGTCGCCAGAGCCGCGGCCCTACCGGAAAATGCTTCGCAGGCTGGCGCGGCGGCGCCATGTGGGCGCCGGTGGCGCCCAGGATGACGGCCACCACAAAGCCCGCAGCCCCATGGGCTGTGGGGCCACGCGAGCGGCTGCCAAAGAGCTTTCCAACGAGGCACGGCTTTCCCTCCTGGCTCTTCGGGCGTGGGAACTGTCGCCAGAGCCGCGGCCCTACCGGAAAATGCTTCGCAGGCTGGCGCGGCGGCGCAACGTGGGCGCCGGTGTCGCCGAGGCTGACGGCCGCCGGAAAGCCCGCAGCCCCACGGGCTGTGGGGCCACGCGAGCGGCTGCCAAAGAGCTTTCCAATGAGGCACGGCTTTCCCTCCTGGCTCTTCGGGCGTGGGAACTGTCGCCAGAGCCGCGGCCCTACCGGAAAATGCTTCGCAGGCTGGCGCGGCGGCGCAACGTGGGCGCCGGTGTCGCCGAGGCTGACGGCCGCCGGAAAGCCCGCAGCCCCACGGGCTGTGGGGCCACGCGAGCGGCTGCCAAAGAGCTTTCCAATGAGGCACGGCTTTCCCTCCTGGCTCTTCGGGCGTGGGAGCTGTTGCCAGAGCTGCAGACCTAACGGAAAATGCTTCGCAGGCTGGCGCGGCGGCGCCACGTGGGCGGCGGTGGCGCCGAGGCTGACGGCCACCGCAAAGCCCACAGCCCCACGGGCTGTGGGGCCACGCGAGCGGCTGCCAAAGAGCTTTCCAACGAGGCACGGCTTTCCCTCCTGGCTCTTCGGGCGTGGGAGCTGTCGCCAGAGCTGCAGCCCTACCGGAAAATGCTTCGCAGGCTGGCGTGGCGGCGCCACGTGGTCGCCGGTGGCGCCCAGGCTGACGGCCGCCGCAAAGCCCGCAGCCCCACGGGCTGTGGGGCCACGCGAGCGGCTGCCAAAGAGCTTTCCAACGAGGCACGGCTTTCCCTCCTGGCTCTTCGGGCGTGGGAGCTGTCGCCAGAGCCGCGGCCCTACCGGAAAATGCTTCGCAGGGTGGTGCAGCAGCGCCATGTGGGCGACGGTGGCGCCGAGGCTGATGGCCGCCGCAAAGCCCGCAGCCCCACGGGCTGTGGGGCCACGCGAGCGGCTGCCAAAGAGCTTTCCAACGAGGCACGGCTTTCCCTCCTGGCTCTTCGGGCGTGGGAGCTGTCGCCAGAGCTGCAGCCCTACCGGAAAATGCTTCGCAGGCTGGCGCGGCGGCTCCACATGGGCGCCGGTGTCGCCCAGGCTGACGGCCGCCGGAAAGCCCGCAGCCCCACGGGCTGTGGGGCCATGCGAGCGGCTGCCAAAGAGCTTTCCAATGAGGCACGGCTTTCCCTCCTGGCTCTTCGGGCGTGGGAGCTGTCGCCAGAGCCACGGCCCTACCGGAAAATGCTTCGCAGGCTGGCGCGGCTGCCCCACCTGGGCGCCGGTGTCGCCCAGGCTGACGGCCGCCGGAAAGCCCGCAGCCCCACGGGCTGTGGGGCCACGCGAGCGGCTGCCAAAGAGCTTTCCAATGAGGCACGGCTTTCCCTCCTGGCTCTTCGGGCGTGGGAGCTGTCGCCAGAGCTGCAGCCCTACCGGAAAATGCTTCGCAGGCTGGCGCGGCGGCACCACGTGGGCGCCAGTGGCGCCGAGGCAGACGGCCGCCGCAAAGCCCGCAGCCCCACGGGCTGTGGGGCCACGCGAGCGGCTGCCAAAGAGCTTTCCAACGAGGCACGGCTTTCCCTCCTGGCTCTTCGGGCGTGGGAGCTGTCGCCAGAGCCGCGGCCCTACCGGAAAATGCTTAGCAGCCTGGTGCAGCAGCGCCATGTGGGCGCCGGTGGCGCCGAGGCTGATGGCCGCCGCAAAGCCCGCAGCCCCATGGGCTGTGGGGCCACGCGAGCGGCTGCCAAAGAGCTTTCCAACGAGGCACGGCTTTCCCTCCTGGCTCTTCGGGCGTCGGAGCTGTCGCCAGAGCCGCGGCCCTACCGGAAAATGCTTCGCAGGCTGGCGCGGCTGCCCCACGTGGGCGCCGGTGGCGCCGAGGCTGACGGCCGCCGGAAAGCCCGCAGCCCCACGGGCTGTGGGGCCACGCGAGCGGCTGCCAAAGAGCTTTCCAAGGAGGCACGGCTTTCCCTCCTGGCTCTTCGGGCGTGGGAGCTGTTGCCAGAGCTGCAGACCTACCGGAAAATGCTTCGCAGGCTGGCGCGGCGGCGCCACGTGGGCGCCGGTGGCGCCGAGGCTGACGGCCACCGCAAAGCCCGCAGCCCCACGGGCTGTGGGGCCATGCGAGCGGCTGCCAAAGAGCTTTCCAACGAGGCACGGCTTTCCCTCCTGGCTCTTCGGGTGTGGGAGCTGTCGCCAGAGCTGCAGCCCTACCGGAAAATGCTTCGCAGGCTGGTGCAGCAGCGCCATGTGGGCGCCGGTGGCGCCGAGGCTGATGGCCGCCGCAAAGCCCGCAGCCCCAGGGGCTGTGGGGCCACGCGAGCGGCTGCCAAAGAGCTTTCCAATGAGGCACGGCTTTCCCTCCTGGCTTTTCGGGCGTGGGAGCTGTCGCCAGAGCTGCAGCCCTACCGGAAAATGCTTCGCAGGCTGGCGCGGCGGCTCCACATGGGCGCCGGTGTCGCCCAGACTAACGGCCGCCGCAAAGCCCGCAGCCCCACGGGCTGTGGGGCCACGCGAGCGGCTGCCAAAGAGCTTTCCAACGAGGCACGGCTTTCCCTCCTGGCTCTTCGGGTGTGGGAGCTGTCGCCAGAGACGCGGCCCTACCGGTAAATTCTTCGCAGGCTGGCGCGGCTGCCCTACCTGGGCGCCGGTGTCGCCCAGGCTGACGGCCGCCGCAAAGCCCGCAGCCCCACGGGCTGTGGGGCCACGCGAGCGGCTGCCAAAGAGCTTTCCAATGAGGCACGGCTTTCCCTCCTGGCTCTTTGGGCGTGGGAGCTGTCGCCAGAGCCGCGGCCCTACCGGAAAATGCTTCGCAGGCTGGCGCGGCGGCACCACGTGGGCGCCAGTGGCGCCGAGGCAGACGGCCGCCGCAAAGCCCGCAGCCCCACGGGCTGTGGGGCCACGCGAGCGGCTGCCAAAGAGCTTTCCAACGAGGCATGGCTTTCCCTCCTGGCTCTTCGGGCGTGGGAGCTGTCGCCAGAGCCGCAGACCTACCGGAAAATGCTTCGCAGGCTGGTGCGGCGGCGCAACGTGGGCGCCGGTGGCGCCTAGGCAGACGGCCGCCGCAAAGCCCGCAGCCCCACGGGCTGTGGGGCCACGCGAGCGGCTGCCAAAGAGCTTTCCAAGGAGGCACGGCTTTCCCTCCTGGCTCTTCGGGCGTGGGAGCTGTCGCCAGAGCCGCGGCCCTTCCGGAAAATGCTTCGAAGGCTGGCGCGGCGGCCGCACCTGGGCGCCGGTGTCGCCCAGGCTGACGGCCGCCGGAAAGCCCGCAGCCCCACGGGCTGTGGGGCCACGCGAGCGGCTGCCAAAGAGCTTTCCAACGAGGCACGGCTTTCCCTCCTGGCTCTTCGGCCGTGGGAGCTGTCGCCGGAGCCGCGGCCCTACCGGAAAATGCTTCGCAGGCTGGCGCGGCTGCCCCACGTGGGCGCCGGTGGCGCCGAGGCTGACGGCCGCCGGAAAGCCCGCAGCCCCACTGGCTGTGGGGCCACGCGAGCGGCTGCCAAAGAGCTTTCCAAGGAGGCACGGCTTTCCCTCCTGGCTCTTCGGGCGTGGGAGCTGTTGCCAGAGCTGCAGACCTACCGGAAAATGCTTCGCAGGCTGGCGCGGCGGTGCCACGTGGGCGCCGGTGGCGCCGAGGCTGACGGCCACCGCAAAGCCCGCAGCCCCACGGGCTGTGGGGCCATGCGAGCGGCTGCCAAAGAGCTTTCCAACGAGGCACGGCTTTCCCTCCTGGCTCTTCGGGTGTGGGAGCTGTCGCCAGAGCTGCAGCCCTACCGGAAAAAGCTTCGCAGGCTGCTGCAGCAGCGCCATGTGGGCGCCGGTGGCGCCGAGGCTGATGGCCGCCGCAAAGCCCGCAGCCCCAGGGGCTGTGGGGCCACGCGAGCGGCTGCCAAAGAGCTTTCCAATGAGGCACGGCTTTCCCTCCTGGCTCTTCGGGCGTGGGAGCTGTCGCCAGATACGCGGCCCTACCGGAAAATGCTTCGCAGGCTGGCGCGGCGGCGCCATGTGGGCGCCGGTGGCGCCCAGGATGACGGCCACCGCAAAGCCCGCAGCCCCATGGGCTGTGGGGCCACGCGAGCGGCTGCCAAAGAGCTTTCCAACGAGGCACGGCTTTCCCTCCTGGCTCTTCGGGCGTGGGAACTGTCGCCAGAGCCGCGGCCCTACCGGAAAATGCTTCGCAGGCTGGCGCGGCGGCGCAACGTGGGCGCCGGTGTCGCCGAGGCTGACGGCTGCCGGAAAGCCCGCAGCCCCACAGGCTGTGGGGCCACGCGAGCGGCTGCCAAAGAGCTTTCCAATGAGGCACGGCTTTCCCTCCTGGCTCTTCGGGCGTGGGAACTGTCGCCAGAGCCGCGGCCCTACCGGAAAATGCTTCGCAGGCTGGCGCGGCGGCGCAACGTGGGCGCCGGTGTCGCCGAGGCTGACGGCCGCCGGAAAGCCCGCAGCCCCACGGGCTGTGGGGCCACGCGAGCGGCTGCCAAAGAGCTTTCCAATGAGGCACGGCTTTCCCTCCTGGCTCTTCGGGCGTGGGAGCTATTGCCAGAGCTGCAGACCTACCGGAAAATGCTTCGCAGGCTGGCGCGGCGGCGCCACGTGGGCGGCGGTGGCGCCGAGGCTGACGGCCGCCGGAAAGCCCGCAG
Organism: Larus michahellis; assembly: GCF_964199755.1. NCBI lineage: Eukaryota > Metazoa > Chordata > Aves > Charadriiformes > Laridae > Larus > Larus michahellis. The sequence goes on along the minus strand of NW_027436237.1, from coordinate 126,016 downwards.
CCCCACGGGCTGTGGGGCCACGCGAGCGGCTGCCAAAGAGCTTTCCAACGAGGCACGGCTTTCCCTCCTGGCTCTTCGGGCGTGGGAGCTGTCGCCAGAGCTGCAGCCCTACCGGAAAATGCTTCGCAGGCTGGCGCGGCTGCCCCACGTGGGCGCCGGTGGCGCCGAGGCTGACGGCCGCCGGAAAGCCCGCAGCCCCACTGGCTGTGGGGCCACGCGAGCGGCTGCCAAAGAGCTTTCCAAGGAGGCACGGCTTTCCCTCCTGGCTCTTCGGGCGTGGGAGCTGTTGCCAGAGCTGCAGACCTACCGGAAAATGCTTCGCAGGCTGGCGCGGCGGCGCCACGTGGGCGCCGGTGGCGCCGAGGCTGACGGCCACCGCAAAGCCCGCAGCCCCACGGGCTGTGGGGCCATGCGAGCGGCTGCCAAAGAGCTTTCCAACGAGGCACGGCTTTCCCTCCTGGCTCTTCGGGTGTGGGAGCTGTCGCCAGAGCTGCAGCCCTACCGGAAAATGCTTCGCAGGCTGGTGCAGCAGCGCCATGTGGGCGCCGGTGGCGCCGAGGCTGATGGCCGCCGCAAAGCCCGCAGCCCCAGGGGCTGTGGGGCCACGCGAGCGGCTGCCAAAGAGCTTTCCAATGAGGCACGGCTTTCCCTCCTGGCTCTTCGGGCGTGGGAGCTGTCGCCAGATACGCGGCCCTACCGGAAAATGCTTCGCAGGCTGGCGCGGCGGCGCCATGTGGGCGCCGGTGGCGCCCAGGATGACGGCCACCGCAAAGCCCGCAGCCCCATGGGCTGTGGGGCCACGCGAGCGGCTGCCAAAGAGCTTTCCAACGAGGCACGGCTTTCCCTCCTGGCTCTTCGGGCGTGGGAACTGTCGCCAGAGCCGCGGCCCTACCGGAAAATGCTTCGCAGGCTGGCGCGGCGGCGCCATGTGGGCGCCGGTGGCGCCGAGGCTGATGGCCGCCGCAAAGCCCGCAGCCCCATGGGCTGTGGGGCCACGCGAGCGGCTGCCAAAGAGCTTTCCAACGAGGCACGGCTTTCCCTCCTGGCTCTTCGGGCGTCGGAGCTGTCGCCAGAGCCGCGGCCCTACCGGAAAATGCTTCGCAGGCTGGCGCGGCTGCCCCACGTGGGCGCCGGTGGCGCCGAGGCTGACGGCCGCCGGAAAGCCCGCAGCCCCACGGGCTGTGGGGCCACGCGAGCGGCTGCCAAAGAGCTTTCCAAGGAGGCACGGCTTTCCCTCCTGGCTCTTCGGGCGTGGGAGCTGTTGCCAGAGCTGCAGACCTACCGGAAAATGCTTCGCAGGCTGGCGCGGCGGCGCCACGTGGGCGCCGGTGGCGCCGAGGCTGACGGCCACCGCAAAGCCCGCAGCCCCACGGGCTGTGGGGCCATGCGAGCGGCTGCCAAAGAGCTTTCCAACGAGGCACGGCTTTCCCTCCTGGCTCTTCGGGTGTGGGAGCTGTCGCCAGAGCTGCAGCCCTACCGGAAAATGCTTCGCAGGCTGGTGCAGCAGCGCCATGTGGGCGCCGGTGGCGCCGAGGCTGATGGCCGCCGCAAAGCCCGCAGCCCCAGGGGCTGTGGGGCCACGCGAGCGGCTGCCAAAGAGCTTTCCAATGAGGCACGGCTTTCCCTCCTGGCTTTTCGGGCGTGGGAGCTGTCGCCAGAGCTGCAGCCCTACCGGAAAATGCTTCGCAGGCTGGCGCGGCGGCTCCACATGGGCGCCGGTGTCGCCCAGACTAACGGCCGCCGCAAAGCCCGCAGCCCCACGGGCTGTGGGGCCACGCGAGCGGCTGCCAAAGAGCTTTCCAACGAGGCACGGCTTTCCCTCCTGGCTCTTCGGGTGTGGGAGCTGTCGCCAGAGACGCGGCCCTACCGGTAAATTCTTCGCAGGCTGGCGCGGCTGCCCTACCTGGGCGCCGGTGTCGCCCAGGCTGACGGCCGCCGCAAAGCCCGCAGCCCCACGGGCTGTGGGGCCACGCGAGCGGCTGCCAAAGAGCTTTCCAATGAGGCACGGCTTTCCCTCCTGGCTCTTTGGGCGTGGGAGCTGTCGCCAGAGCCGCGGCCCTACCGGAAAATGCTTCGCAGGCTGGCGCGGCGGCACCACGTGGGCGCCAGTGGCGCCGAGGCAGACGGCCGCCGCAAAGCCCGCAGCCCCACGGGCTGTGGGGCCACGCGAGCGGCTGCCAAAGAGCTTTCCAACGAGGCATGGCTTTCCCTCCTGGCTCTTCGGGCGTGGGAGCTGTCGCCAGAGCCGCAGACCTACCGGAAAATGCTTCGCAGGCTGGTGCGGCGGCGCAACGTGGGCGCCGGTGGCGCCTAGGCAGACGGCCGCCGCAAAGCCCGCAGCCCCACGGGCTGTGGGGCCACGCGAGCGGCTGCCAAAGAGCTTTCCAAGGAGGCACGGCTTTCCCTCCTGGCTCTTCGGGCGTGGGAGCTGTCGCCAGAGCCGCGGCCCTTCCGGAAAATGCTTCGAAGGCTGGCGCGGCGGCCGCACCTGGGCGCCGGTGTCGCCCAGGCTGACGGCCGCCGGAAAGCCCGCAGCCCCACGGGCTGTGGGGCCACGCGAGCGGCTGCCAAAGAGCTTTCCAACGAGGCACGGCTTTCCCTCCTGGCTCTTCGGCCGTGGGAGCTGTCGCCGGAGCCGCGGCCCTACCGGAAAATGCTTCGCAGGCTGGCGCGGCTGCCCCACGTGGGCGCCGGTGGCGCCGAGGCTGACGGCCGCCGGAAAGCCCGCAGCCCCACTGGCTGTGGGGCCACGCGAGCGGCTGCCAAAGAGCTTTCCAAGGAGGCACGGCTTTCCCTCCTGGCTCTTCGGGCGTGGGAGCTGTTGCCAGAGCTGCAGACCTACCGGAAAATGCTTCGCAGGCTGGCGCGGCGGTGCCACGTGGGCGCCGGTGGCGCCGAGGCTGACGGCCACCGCAAAGCCCGCAGCCCCACGGGCTGTGGGGCCATGCGAGCGGCTGCCAAAGAGCTTTCCAACGAGGCACGGCTTTCCCTCCTGGCTCTTCGGGTGTGGGAGCTGTCGCCAGAGCTGCAGCCCTACCGGAAAAAGCTTCGCAGGCTGCTGCAGCAGCGCCATGTGGGCGCCGGTGGCGCCGAGGCTGATGGCCGCCGCAAAGCCTGCAGCCCCAGGGGCTGTGGGGCCACGCGAGCGGCTGCCAAAGAGCTTTCCAATGAGGCACGGCTTTCCCTCCTGGCTCTTCGGGCGTGGGAGCTGTCGCCAGATACGCGGCCCTACCGGAAAATGCTTCGCAGGCTGGCGCGGCGGCGCCATGTGGGCGCCGGTGGCGCCCAGGATGACGGCCACCGCAAAGCCCGCAGCCCCATGGGCTGTGGGGCCACGCGAGCGGCTGCCAAAGAGCTTTCCAACGAGGCACGGCTTTCCCTCCTGGCTCTTCGGGCGTGGGAACTGTCGCCAGAGCCGCGGCCCTACCGGAAAATGCTTCGCAGGCTGACGCGGCGGCGCAACGTGGGCGCCGGTGTCGCCGAGGCTGACGGCTGCCGGAAAGCCCGCAGCCCCACAGGCTGTGGGGCCACGCGAGCGGCTGCCAAAGAGCTTTCCAATGAGGCACGGCTTTCCCTCCTGGCTCTTCGGGCGTGGGAACTGTCGCCAGAGCCGCGGCCCTACCGGAAAATGCTTCGCAGGCTGGCGCGGCGGCGCAACGTGGGCGCCGGTGTCGCCGAGGCTGACGGCCGCCGGAAAGCCCGCAGCCCCACGGGCTGTGGGGCCACGCGAGCGGCTGCCAAAGAGCTTTCCAATGAGGCACGGCTTTCCCTCCTGGCTCTTCGGGCGTGGGAGCTATTGCCAGAGCTGCAGACCTACCGGAAAATGCTTCGCAGGCTGGCGCGGCGGCGCCACGTGGGCGGCGGTGGCGCCGAGGCTGACGGCCGCCGGAAAGCCCGCAGCCCCACGGGCTGTGGGGCCACGCGAGCGGCTGCCAAAGAGCTTTCCAACGAGGCACGGCTTTCCCTCCTGGCTCTTCGGGCGTGGGAGCTGTCGCCAGAGCTGCAGCCCTACCGGAAAATGCTTCGCAGGCTGGCGCGGCTGCCCCACGTGGGCGCCGGTGGCGCCGAGGCTGACGGCCGCCGGAAAGCCCGCAGCCCCACTGGCTGTGGGGCCACGCGAGCGGCTGCCAAAGAGCTTTCCAAGGAGGCACGGCTTTCCCTCCTGGCTCTTCGGGCGTGGGAGCTGTTGCCAGAGCTGCAGACCTACCGGAAAATGCTTCGCAGGCTGGCGCGGCGGCGCCACGTGGGCGCCGGTGGCGCCGAGGCTGACGGCCACCGCAAAGCCCGCAGCCCCACGGGCTGTGGGGCCATGCGAGCGGCTGCCAAAGAGCTTTCCAACGAGGCACGGCTTTCCCTCCTGGCTCTTCGGGTGTGGGAGCTGTCGCCAGAGCTGCAGCCCTACCGGAAAATGCTTCGCAGGCTGGTGCAGCAGCGCCATGTGGGCGCCGGTGGCGCCGAGGCTGATGGCCGCCGCAAAGCCCGCAGCCCCAGGGGCTGTGGGGCCACGCGAGCGGCTGCCAAAGAGCTTTCCAATGAGGCACGGCTTTCCCTCCTGGCTCTTCGGGCGTGGGAGCTGTCGCCAGATACGCGGCCCTACCGGAAAATGCTTCGCAGGCTGGCGCGGCGGCGCCATGTGGGCGCCGGTGGCGCCCAGGATGACGGCCACCGCAAAGCCCGCAGCCCCATGGGCTGTGGGGCCACGCGAGCGGCTGCCAAAGAGCTTTCCAACGAGGCACGGCTTTCCCTCCTGGCTCTTCGGGCGTGGGAACTGTCGCCAGAGCCGCGGCCCTACCGGAAAATGCTTCGCAGGCTGGCGCGGCGGCGCAACGTGGGCGCCGGTGTCGCCGAGGCTGACGGCCGCCGGAAAGCCCGCAGCCCCACGGGCTGTGGGGCCACGCGAGCGGCTGCCAAAGAGCTTTCCAATGAGGCACGGCTTTCCCTCCTGGCTCTTCGGGCGTGGGAACTGTCGCCAGAGCCGCGGCCCTACCGGAAAATGCTTCGCAGGCTGGCGCGGCGGCGCAACGTGGGCGCCGGTGTCGCCGAGGCTGACGGCCGCCGGAAAGCCCGCAGCCCCACGGGCTGTGGGGCCACGCGAGCGGCTGCCAAAGAGCTTTCCAATGAGGCACGGCTTTCCCTCCTGGCTCTTCGGGCGTGGGAGCTGTTGCCAGAGCTGCAGACCTACCGGAAAATGCTTCGCAGGCTGGCGCGGCGGCGCCACGTGGGCGGCGGTGGCGCCGAGGCTGACGGCCACCGCAAAGCCCGCAGCCCCACGGGCTGTGGGGCCACGCGAGCGGCTGCCAAAGAGCTTTCCAACGAGGCACGGCTTTCCCTCCTGGCTCTTCGGGCGTGGGAGCTGTCGCCAGAGCTGCAGCCCTACCGGAAAATGCTTCGCAGGCTGGCGTGGCGGCGCCACGTGGTCGCCGGTGGCGCCCAGGCTGACGGCCGCCGCAAAGCCCGCAGCCCCACGGGCTGTGGGGCCACGCGAGCGGCTGCCAAAGAGCTTTCCAACGAGGCACGGCTTTCCCTCCTGGCTCTTCGGGCGTGGGAGCTGTCGCCAGAGCCGCGGCCCTACCGGAAAATGCTTCGCAGGCTGGTGCAGCAGCGCCATGTGGGCGACGGTGGCGCCGAGGCTGATGGCCGCCGCAAAGCCCGCAGCCCCACGGGCTGTGGGGCCACGCGAGCGGCTGCCAAAGAGCTTTCCAACGAGGCACGGCTTTCCCTCCTGGCTCTTCGGGCGTGGGAGCTGTCGCCAGAGCTGCAGCCCTACCGGAAAATGCTTCGCAGGCTGGCGCGGCGGCTCCACATGGGCGCCGGTGTCGCCCAGGCTGACGGCCGCCGGAAAGCCCGCAGCCCCACGGGCTGTGGGGCCATGCGAGCGGCTGCCAAAGAGCTTTCCAATGAGGCACGGCTTTCCCTCCTGGCTCTTTGGGCGTGGGAGCTGTCGCCAGAGCCGCGGCCCTACCGGAAAATGCTTCGCAGGCTGGCGCGGCTGCCCCACCTGGGCGCCGGTGTCGCCGAGGCTGACGGCCGCCGGAAAGCCCGCAGCCCCACGGGCTGTGGGGCCACGCGAGCGGCTGCCAAAGAGCTTTCCAATGAGGCACGGCTTTCCCTCCTGGCTCTTCGGGCGTGGGAGCTGTCGCCAGAGCTGCAGCCCTACCGGAAAATGCTTCGCAGGCTGGCGCGGCGGCACCACGTGGGCGCCAGTGGCGCCGAGGCAGACGGCCGCCGCAAAGCCCGCAGCCCCACGGGCTGTGGGGCCACGCGAGCGGCTGCCAAAGAGCTTTCCAACGAGGCATGGCTTTCCCTCCTGGCTCTTCGGGCGTGGGAGCTGTCGCCAGAGCCGCAGACCTACCGGAAAATGCTTCGCAGGCTGGTGCGGCGGCGCAACGTGGGCGCCGGTGGCGCCTAGGCAGACGGCCGCCGCAAAGCCCGCAGCCCCACGGGCTGTGGGGCCACGCGAGCGGCTGCCAAAGAGCTTTCCAACGAGGCACGGCTTTCCCTCCTGGCTCTTCGGGCGTGGGAGCTGTCGCCAGAGCCGCGGCCCTACCGGAAAATGCTTCGCAGGCTGGTGCAGCAGCGCCATGTGGGCGCCGGTGGCGCCGAGGCTGATGGCCACCGCAAAGCCCGCAGCCCCATGGGCTGTGGGGCCACGCGAGCGGCTGCCAAAGAGCTTTCCAACGAGGCACGGCTTTCCCTCCTGGCTCTTCGGGCGTGGGAGCTATTGCCAGAGCTGCAGACCTACCGGAAAATGCTTCGCAGGCTGGCGCGGCGGCGCCACGTGGGCGGCGGTGGCGCCGAGGCTGACGGCCGCCGGAAAGCCCGCAGCCCCACGGGCTGTGGGGCCACGCGAGCGGCTGCCAAAGAGCTTTCCAACGAGGCACGGCTTTCCCTCCTGGCTCTTCGGGCGTGGGAGCTGTCGCCAGAGCTGCAGCCCTACCGGAAAATGCTTCGCAGGCTGGCGCGGCGGCGCCACGTGGGCGGCGGTGGCGCCGAGGCTGACGGCCGCCGGAAAGCCCGCAGCCCCACGGGCTGTGGGGCCACGCGAGCGGCTGCCAAAGAGCTTTCCAACGAGGCACGGCTTTCCCTCCTGGCTCTTCGGGCGTTGGAGCTGTCGCCAGATACGCGGCCCTACCGGAAAATGCTTCGCAGGCTGGCGCGGCGGCGCCATGTGGGCGCCGGTGGCGCCGAGGCTGACGGCCACCGCAAAGCCCGCAGCCCCACGGGCTGTGGGGCCACGCGAGCGGCTGCCAAAGAGCTTTCCAACGAGGCACGGCTTTCCCTCCTGGCTCTTCGGGCGTCGGAGCTGTCGCCAGAGCCGCGGACCTACCGGAAAATACTTCGCAGGCTGGCGCGGCTGCCCCACGTGGGCGCCGGTGGCGCCGAGGCTGACGGCCGCCGGAAAGCCCGCAGCCCCACGGGCTGTGGGGCCACGCGAGCGGCTGCCAAAGAGCTTTCCAAGGAGGCACGGCTTTCCCTCCTGGCTCTTCGGGCGTGGGAGCTGTTGCCAGAGCTGCAGACCTACCGGAAAATGCTTCGCAGGCTGGCGCGGCGGCGCCACGTGGGCGCCGGTGGCGCCGAGGCTGACGGCCACCGCAAAGCCCGCAGCCCCACGGGCTGTGGGGCCATGCGAGCGGCTGCCAAAGAGCTTTCCAACGAGGCACGGCTTTCCCTCCTGGCTCTTCGGGTGTGGGAGCTGTCGCCAGAGCTGCAGCCCTACCGGAAAATGCTTCGCAGGCTGGTGCAGCAGCACCATGTGGGCGCCGGTGGCGCCGAGGCTGATGGCCGCCGCAAAGCCCGCAGCCCCAGGGGCTGTGGGGCCACGCGAGCGGCTGCCAAAGAGCTTTCCAATGAGGCACGGCTTTCCCTCCTGGCTTTTCGGGCGTGGGAGCTGTCGCCAGAGCTGCAGCCCTACCGGAAAATGCTTCGCAGGCTGGCGCGGCGGCTCCACATGGGCGCCGGTGTCGCCCAGACTAACGGCCGCCGCAAAGCCCGCAGCCCCACGGGCTGTGGGGCCACGCGAGCGGCTGCCAAAGAGCTTTCCAACGAGGCACGGCTTTCCCTCCTGGCTCTTCGGGCGTGGGAGCTGTCGCCAGAGACGCGGCCCTACCGGTAAATTCTTCGCAGGCTGGCGCGGCTGCCCTACCTGGGCGCCGGTGTCGCCCAGGCTGACGGCCGCCGCAAAGCCCGCAGCCCCACGGGCTGTGGGGCCACGCGAGCGGCTGCCAAAGAGCTTTCCAATGAGGCACGGCTTTCTCTCCTGGCTCTTCGGGCGTGGGAGCTGTCGCCAGAGCTGCAGCCCTACCGGAAAATGCTTCGCAGGCTGGTGCGGCGGCACCACGTGGGCGCCGGTGGAGCCGAGGCTGATGGCCGCCGCAAAGCCCGCAGCCCCACGGGCTGTGGGGCCACGCGAGCGGCTGCCAAAGAGCTTTCCAACGAGGCATGGCTTTCCCTCCTGGCTCTTCGGCCGTCGGAGCTGTCGCCAGAGCCGCAGACCTACCGGAAAATGCTTCGCAGGCTGGCGCGGCGGCGCAACGTGGGCGCCGGTGGCGCCTAGGCAGACGGCCGCCGGAAAGCCCGCAGCCCCACGGCCTGTGGGGCCACGCGAGCGGCTGCCAAAGAGCTTTCCAACGAGGCACGGCTTTCCCTCCTGGCTCTTCGGGCGTGGGAGCTGTCGCCAGAGCCGCAGATCTACCGGAAAATGCTTCGCAGGCTGACGCGGCGGCGCAACGTGGGCGCCGGTGGCGCCTAGGCAGACGGCCGCCGCAAAGCCCGCAGCCCCACGGCCTGTGGGGCCACGCGAGCGGCTGCCAAAGAGCTTTCCAACGAGGCACGGCTTTCCCTCCTGGCTCTTCGGGTGTGGGAGCTGTCGCCAGAGCCGCGGCCCTACCGGAAAATGCTTCGCAGGCTGGCGCGGCGGCCCCACCTGGGCGCCGGTGGTGCAGAGGCTGACGGCCGCCGCAAAGCCCGCAGCCCCATGGACTGTGGGGCCACGCGAGCGGCTGCCAAAGAGCTTTCCAACGAGGCACGGCTTTCCCTCCTGGCTGTTCGGGCGTGGGAGCTGTCGCCAGAGCCGTGGCCCTACCGGAAAATGCTTCGCAGGCTGGCGCGACGGCGCAACGTGGGCGCCGGTGGCGCCGAGGCTGACGGCCACCGCAAAGCCCGCAGCCCCAGGGGCTGTGGGGCCACGCGAGCGGCTGCCAAAGAGCTTTCCAACGAGGCACGGCTTTCCCTCCTGGCTCTTCGGGCATGGGAGCTGTCGCCAGAGCCGCGGCCCTACCGGAAAATGCTTCGCAGGCTGGCGCGGCTGCCCTACCTGGGCGCCGGTGTCGCCCAGGCTGACGGCCGCCGGAAAGCCCGCAGCCCCACGGGCTGTGGGGCCAGGCAAGCGGCTGCCAAAGAGCTTTCCAACGAGGAATGGCTTTCCCTCCTGGCTCTTCGGGCGTGGGAGCTGTCGTCAGACCTGCAGCCCTACCGGAAAATGCTTCGCAGGCGGGCGCGGCGGCACCACGTGGGCGCCGGTGGAGCCGAGGCTGATGGCCGCCGCAAAGCCCGCAGCCCCACGGGCTGTGGGGCCACGCGAGCGGCTGCCAAAGAGCTTTCCAACGAGGCATGGCTTTCCCTCCTGGCTCTTCGGCCGTGGGATCTGTCGCCAGAGCCTCAGACCTACCGGAAAATGCTTCGCAGGCTGGCGCGGCGGCGCAACGTGGCCGCCGGTGGCGCCTAGGCAGACGGCCGCCGCAAAGCCCGCAGCCCCACGGGCTGTGGGGCCACGCGAGTGGCTGCCAAAGAGCTTTCCAACGAGGCACGGCTTTCCCTCCTGGCTCTTCGGGCGTGGGAGCTGTCGCCAGAGACGCGGCCCTTCCGGAAAATGCTTCGCAGGCTGTCGCGGCGGCCCCACCTGGGCGCCCGTGGAGCTGAGGTTGATGGCTGCCGCAAAGCCCGCAGCCCCACGGGCTGTGGGGCCACGCGAGCGGCTGCCAAAGAGCTTTCCAACGAGGCACGGCTTTCCCTCCTGGCTCTTCGGGCGTGGGAGCTGTCACCAGAGCCGCGGCCCTACCGGAAAATGCTTTGCAGGCTGGCGCGGCGGCGCCACATGGGCGCCGATGGCGCCGAGGCTGACGGCCGCCGCAAAGCCCGCAGCCCCACGGGCTGTGGGGCCATGCGAGCGGCTGCCAAAGAGCTTTCCAAGGAGGCACGGCTTTCCCTCCTGGCTCTTCGGGCGTGGGAGCTGTCGCCAGAGCCGCGGCCCTACCGGAAAATGCTTCGCAGCCTGGTGCAGCAGCGCCATGTGGGCGCCGGTGGCGCCCAGGCTGATGGCCGCCGCAAAGCCCGCAGCCCCATGGGCTGTGGGGCCACGCGAGCGGCTGCCAAAGAGCTTTCCAACGAGGCACGGCTTTCCCTCCTGGCTCTTCGGGCGTGGGAGCTGTCGCCAGAGCCGCTGCCCTACCGGAAAATGCTTCGCAGGCTGGCGCGGCGGCACCACGTGGGCGCCGGTGGAGCCGAGGCTGATGGCCGCCGCAAAGCCCGCAGCCCCACGGGCTGTGGGGCCACGCGAGCGGCTGCCAAAGAGCTTTCCAACGAGGCACAGCTTTCCCTCCTGGCTCTTCGGGCGTGGGAGCTGTCGCCAGAGCCGCAGACCTAACGGAAAATGCTTCGCAGGCTGGCGTGGCGGCGCCACGTGGTCGCCGGTGGCGCCCAGGCTGACGGCCGCCGCAAAGCCCGCAGCCCCACGGGCTGTGGGGCCACGCGAGTGGCTGCCAAAGAGCTTTCCAACGAGGCATGGCTTTCCCTCCTGGCTCTTCGGGCGTGGGAGCTGTCGCCAGAGACGCGGCCCTACCGGAAAATGCTTCGCAGTCTGGCGCGGCGGCGCCATGTGGGCGACGGTGGCGCCGAGGCTGACGGCCACCGCAATGTCCGCAGCCCCACGGGCTGTGGGGCCACGCGAGGGGCTGCCAAAGAGCTTTCCAAGGAGGCACGGCTTTCCCTCCTGGCTCTTCGGGCGTGGGAGCTGTCGCCAGAGCTGCAGCCCTACCGGAAAAAGCTTCGCAGGCTGGCGCGTCGGCTCCACATGGGCGCCGGTGTCGCCTAGGCTGACGGCCGCCGCAAAGCCCGCAGCCCCATGGGCTGTGGGGCCACGGGAGCGGCTGCCAAAGAGCTTTCCAACGAGGCACAGCTTTCCCTCCTGGCTCTTCGGGCGTGGGAGCTGTCGCCAGAGCCGCAGACCTACCGGAAAATGCTTCGCAGGCTGGCGCGGCGGCGCCACGTGGGCGCCGGTGGCGCCTAGGCAGACGGCCGCCGCAAAGCCCGCAGCCCCACGGGCTGTGGGGCCACGCGAGCGGCTGCCAAAGAGCTTTCCAACGAGGCACGGCTTTCCCTCCTGGCTCTTCGGCCGTGGGAGCTGTCACCAGATACGCGGCCCTACCGGAAAATGCTTCGCAGGCTGGCGCGGCGGCGCCATGTGGGCGCCGGTGGCGCCGAGGCTGACGGCCACCGCAAAGCCCGCAGCCCCACGGGCTGTGGGGCCACGCGAGCGGCTGCCAAAGAGCTTTCCAACGAGGCACGGCTTTCCCTCCTGGCTCTTCGGGCGTCGGAGCTGTCGCCAGAGCCGCGGCCCTACCGGAAAATGCTTCGCAGACTGGCGCGGCTGCCCCACGTGGGCGCCGGTGTCGCCGAGGCTGACGGCCGCCGGAAAGCCCACAGCCCCACGGGCTGTGGGGCCACGCGAGCGGCTGCCAAAGAGCTTTCCAAGGAGGCACGGCTTTCCCTCCTGGCTCTTCGGGCGTGGGACCTGTTGCCAGAGCTGCAGACCTACCGGAAAATGCTTCGCAGGCTGGCGCGGCGGCGCCACGTGGGCGCCGGTGGCGCAGAGGCTGACGGCCACCGCAAAGCCCGCAGCCCCACGGGCTGTGGGGCCATGCGAGCGGCTGCCAAAGAGCTTTCCAACGAGGCACGGCTTTCCCTCCTGGCTCTTCGGGCGTGGGAGCTGTCGCCAGAGCTGCAGCCCTACCGGAAAATGCTTCGCAGGCTGGTGCAGCAGCGCCATGTGGGCGCCGGTGGCGCCGAGGCTGATGGCCGCCGCAAAGCCCGCAGCCCCACGGGCTGTGGGGCCACGCGAGCGGCTGCCAAAGAGCTTTCCAACGAGGCATGGCTTTCCCTCCTGGCTCTTCGGGCGTGGGAGCTGTCGCCAGAGACGCGGCCCTACCGGAAAATGCTTCGCAGTCTGGCGCGGCGGCGCCATGTGGGCGACGGTGGCGCCGAGGCTGACGGCCACCGCAATGTCCGCAGCCCCACGGGCTGTGGGGCCACGCGAGGGGCTGCCAAAGAGCTTTCCAAGGAGGCACGGCTTTCCCTCCTGGCTCTTCGGGCGTGGGAGCTGTCGCCAGAGCTGCAGCCCTACCGGAAAAAGCTTCGCAGGCTGGCGCGTCGGCTCCACATGGGCGCCGGTGTCGCCTAGGCTGACGGCCGCCGCAAAGCCCGCAGCCCCATGGGCTGTGGGGCCACGGGAGCGGCTGCCAAAGAGCTTTCCAACGAGGCACAGCTTTCCCTCCTGGCTCTTCGGGCGTGGGAGCTGTCGCCAGAGCTGCAGACCTACCGGAAAATGCTTCGCAGGCTGGCGCGGCGGCGCCACGTGGGCGCCGGTGGCGCCTAGGCAGACGGCCGCCGCAAAGCCCGCAGCCCCACGGGCTGTGGGGCCACGCGAGCGGCTGCCAAAGAGCTTTCCAACGAGGCACGGCTTTCCGTCCTGGCTCTTCGGGCGTTGGAGCTGTCGCCAGATACGCGGCCCTACCGGAAAATGCTTCGCAGGCTGGCGCGGCGGCGCCATGTGGGCGCCGGTGGCGCCGAGGCTGACGGCCACCGCAAAGCCCGCAGCCCCAGGGGCTGTGGGGCCACGCGAGCGGCTGCCAAAGAGCTTTCCAACGAGGCACGGCTTTCCCTCCTGGCTCTTCGGGCGTGGGAGCTGTCGCCAGAGCCGCGGCCCTACCGGAAAATGCTTCGCAGGCTGGCGCGGCTGCCCCACGTGGGCGCCGGTGTCGCCGAGGCTGACGGCCGCCGGAAAGCCCACAGCCCCACGGGCTGTGGGGCCACGCGAGCGGCTGCCAAAGAGCTTTCCAAGGAGGCACGGCTTTCCCTCCTGGCTCTTCGGGCGTGGGACCTGTTGCCAGAGCTGCAGACCTACCGGAAAATGCTTCGCAGGCTGGCGCGGCGGCGCCACGTGGGCGCCGGTGGCGCAGAGGCTGACGGCCACCGCAAAGCCCGCAGCCCCACGGGCTGTGGGGCCATGCGAGCGGCTGCCAAAGAGCTTTCCAACGAGGCACGGCTTTCCCTCCTGGCTCTTCGGGCGTGGGAGCTGTCGCCAGAGCTGCCGCCCTACCGGAAAATGCTTCGCAGGCTGGTGCAGCAGCGCCATGTGGGCGCCGGTGGCGCCGAGGCTGATGGCCGCCGCAAAGCCCGCAGCCCCACGGGCTGTGGGGCCACGCGAGCGGCTGCCAAAGAGCTTTCCAATGAGGCACGGCTTTCCCTCCTGGCTTTTCGGGCGTGGGAGCTGTCGCCAGAGCTGCAGCCCTACCGGAAAATGCTTCGCAGGCTGGCGCGGCGGCTCCACATGGGCGCCGGTGTCGCCCAGGCTGACGGCCGCCGCAAAGCCCGCAGCCCCACGGGCTGTGGGGCCACGCGAGCGGCTGCCAAAGAGCTTTCCAACGAGGCACGGCTTTCCCTCCTGGCTCTTCGGGCGTGGGAGCTGTCGCCAGAGACGCGGCCCTACCGGTAAATTCTTCGCAGGCTGGCGCGGCTGCCCTACCTGGGCGCCGGTGTCGCCCAGGCTGACGGCCGCCGGAAAGCCCGCAGCCCCACGGGCTGTGGGGCCACGCGAGCGGCTGCCAAAGAGCTTTCCAATGAGGCACGGCTTTCCCTCCTGGCTCTTCGGGCGTGGGAGCTGTCGCCAGAGCTGCAGCCCTACCGGAAAATGCTTCGCAGGCTGGCGCGGCGGCGCAACGTGGGCGCCGGTGGCGCCTAGGCAGACGGCCGCCGCAAAGCCCGCAGCCCCACGGGCTGTGGGGCCACGCGAGTGGCTGCCAAAGAGCTTTCCAACGAGGCACGGCTTTCCCTCCTGGCTCTTCGGGCGTGGGAGCTGTCGCCAGAGACGCGGCCCTTCCGGAAAATGCTTCGCAGGCTGTCGCGGCGGCCCCACCTGGGCGCCGGTGGCGCTGAGGTTGACGGCTGCCGCAAAGCCCGCAGCCCCACGGGCTGTGGGGCCACGCGAGCGGCTGCCAAAGAGCTTTCCAACGAGGCACGGCTTTCCCTCCTGGCTGTTCGGGCGTGGGAGCTGTCGCCAGAGCCGCGGCCCTACCGGAAAATGCTTCGCAGGCTGGCGCGGCGGCGCCATGTGGGCGCCGGTGTCGCCCAGGCTGACGGCCGCCACAAAGCCCGCAGCCCCACGGGCTGTGGGGCCACGCGAGCGGCTGCCAAAGAGCTTTCCAACGAGGCATGGCTTTCCCTCCTGGCTCTTCGGGCGTGGGAGCTGTCGCCAGAGCCGCAGACCTACCGGAAAATGCTTCGCAGGCTGGCGCGTCTGCCCCACATGGGCGCCGGTGTCGCCCAGGCTGACGGCCGCCGGAAAGCCCGCAGCCCCATGGGCTGTGGGGCCACGCGAGCGGCTGCCAAAGAGCTTTCCAACGAGGCACGGCTTTCCCTCCTGGCTCTTCGGCCGTGGGAGCTGTCGCCAGAGCCGCGGCCCTACCGGAAAATGCTTCGCAGGCTGGCGCGGCGGCCCCACCTGGGCGATGGTGGCGCCGAGGCTGACGGCCGCCGGAAAGCCCGCAGCCCCACGGGCTGTGGGGCCACGCGAGCAGCTGCCAAAGAGCTTTCCAACGAGGCACGGCTTTCCCTCCTGGCTCTTCGGGCGTGGGAGCTGTCGCCAGAGCCGCGGCCCTACCGGAAAATGCTTCGCAGGCTGGCGCGGCGGCGCCACGTGGGCGCCGGTGTCGCCCAGGCTGACGGCCGCCGGAAAGCCCGCAGCCCCACGGGCTGTGGGGCCAAGCGAGCGGCTGCCAAAGAGCTTTCCAACGAGGCACGGCTTTCCCTCCTGGCTCTTCGGGCGTGGGAGCTGTCGCCAGAGCCGCGGCCCTATCGGAAAATGCTTCGCAGCCTGGTGCAGCAGCGCCACGTGGGCGCCGGTGGCGCCGAGGCTGATGGCCGCCGCAAAGCCCGCAGCCCCATGGGCTGTGGGGCCACGCGAGCGGCTGCCAAAGAGCTTTCCAACGAGGCACGGCTTTCCCTCCTGGCTCTTCGGGCGTGGGAGCTGTCGCCAGAGCTGCAGCCCTACCGGAAAATGCTTCGCAGGCCGGCGTGGCGGCGCCACGTGGTCGCCGGTGGCGCCCAGGCTGACGGCCGCCGCAAAGCCCGCAGCCCCACGGGCTGTGGGGCCACGCGAGTGGCTGCCAAAGAGATTTCCAACGAGGCATGGCTTTCCCTCCTGGCTCTTCGGGCGTGGGAGCTGTCGCCAGAGACGCGGCCCTACCGGAAAATGCTTCGCAGGCTGGCGCGGCGGCCCGACGTGGGCGCCGATGGCGCCGAGGCTGACGGCCGCCGGAAAGCCCGCAGCCCCACGGGCTGTGGGGCCACATGAGCGGCTGCCAAAGAGCTTTCCAACGAGGCACGGCTTTCCCTCCTGGCTCTTCGGCCGTGGGAGCTGTCGCCAGAGCCGCGGCCCTACCGGAAAATGCTTCGCAGTCTGGTGCGGCGGCGCAACGTGGGCGCCGATGGCGCCGAGGCTGACGGCCGCCGGAAAGCCCGCAGCCCCACGGGCTGTGGGGCCATGCGAGCGGCTGCCAAAGAGCTTTCCAACGAGGCACGGCTTTCCCTCCTGGCTCTTCGGGCGTGGGAGCTGTCGCCAGAGACGCGGCCCTACCGGAAAATGCTTCGCAGGCTGGTGCAGCAGCGCCATGTGGGCGACGGTGGCGCCGAGGCTGATGGCCGCCGCAAAGCCCGCAGCCCCACGGGCTGTGGGGCCACGCGAGCGGCTGCCAAAGAGCTTTCCAACGAGGCACGGCTTTCCCTCCTGGCTCTTCGGGCGTGGGAGCTGTCGCCAGAGCTGCAGCCCTACCGGAAAATGCTTCGCAAGCTGGCGCGGCGGCTCCACGTGGGCGACGGTGTCGCCCAGGCTGACGGCCGCCGCAAAGCCCGCAGCCCCAGGGGCTGTGGGGCCACGTGAGCGGCTGCCAAAGAGCTTTCCAACGAGGCACGGCTTTCCCTCCTGGCTCTTCGGGCGTGGGAGCTGTCGCCAGAGCCGCGGCCCTACCGGAAAATGCTTCGCAGGCTGGCGCGGCGGCCGCACCTGGGCGCCGGTGTCGCCCAGGCTGACGGCCGCCGGAAAGCTCGCAGCCCCACGGGCTGTGGGGCCATGCGAGCGGCTGCCAAAGAGCTTTCCAATGAGGCACGGCTTTCCCTCCTGGCTCTTCGGCCGTGGGAGCTGTCGCCAGAGACGCGGCCCTACAGGAAAATGCTTCGCAGGCTGGTGCAGCAGCGCCATGTGGGCGACGGTGGCGCCGAGGCTGATGGCCGCCGCAAAGCCCGCAGCCCCACGGGCTGTGGGGCCACGCGAGCGGCTGCCAAAGAGCTTTCCAACGAGGCATGGCTTTCCCTCCTGGCTCTTCGGGCGTGGGAGCTGTCGCCAGAGCCGCAGACCTACCGGAAAATGCTTCGCAGGCTGGTGCGGCGGCGCAACGTGGGCGCCGGTGGCGCCTAGGCAGACGGCCGCCGCAAAGCCCGCAGCCCCACGGGCTGTGGGGCCACGCGAGCGGCTGCCAAAGAGCTTTCCAAGGAGGCACGGCTTTCCCTCCTGGCTCTTCGGGCGTGGGAGCTGTCGCCAGAGCCGCGGCCCTTCCGGAAAATGCTTCGAAGGCTGGCGCGGCGGCCGCACCTGGGCGCCGGTGTCGCCCAGGCTGACGGCCGCCGGAAAGCCCGCAGCCCCACGGGCTGTGGGGCCACGCGAGCGGCTGCCAAAGAGCTTTCCAACGAGGCACGGCTTTCCCTCCTGGCTCTTCGGCCGTGGGAGCTGTCGCCGGAGCCGCGGCCCTACCGGAAAATGCTTCGCAGGCTGGCGCGGCTGCCCCACGTGGGCGCCGGTGGCGCCGAGGCTGACGGCCGCCGGAAAGCCCGCAGCCCCACTGGCTGTGGGGCCACGCGAGCGGCTGCCAAAGAGCTTTCCAAGGAGGCACGGCTTTCCCTCCTGGCTCTTCGGGCGTGGGAGCTGTTGCCAGAGCTGCAGACCTACCGGAAAATGCTTCGCAGGCTGGCGCGGCGGTGCCACGTGGGCGCCGGTGGCGCCGAGGCTGACGGCCACCGCAAAGCCCGCAGCCCCACGGGCTGTGGGGCCATGCGAGCGGCTGCCAAAGAGCTTTCCAACGAGGCACGGCTTTCCCTCCTGGCTCTTCGGGTGTGGGAGCTGTCGCCAGAGCTGCAGCCCTACCGGAAAAAGCTTCGCAGGCTGCTGCAGCAGCGACATGTGGGCGCCGGTGGCGCCGAGGCTGATGGCCGCCGCAAAGCCCGCAGCCCCAGGGGCTGTGGGGCCACGCGAGCGGCTGCCAAAGAGCTTTCCAATGAGGCACGGCTTTCCCTCCTGGCTCTTCGGGCGTGGGAGCTGTCGCCAGATACGCGGCCCTACCGGAAAATGCTTCGCAGGCTGGCGCGGCGGCGCCATGTGGGCGCCGGTGGCGCCCAGGCTGACGGCCACCGCAAAGCCCGCAGCCCCATGGGCTGTGGGGCCACGCGAGCGGCTGCCAAAGAGCTTTCCAACGAGGCACGGCTTTCCCTCCTGGCTCTTCGGGCGTGGGAACTCTCGCCAGAGCCGCGGCCCTACCGGAAAATGCTTCGCAGGCTGGCGCGGCGGCGCAACGTGGGCGCCGGTGTCGCCGAGGCTGACGGCTGCCGGAAAGCCCGCAGCCCCACAGGCTGTGGGGCCACGCGAGCGGCTGCCAAAGAGCTTTCCAATGAGGCACGGCTTTCCCTCCTGGCTCTTCGGGCGTGGGAACTGTCGCCAGAGCCGCGGCCCTACCGGAAAATGCTTCGCAGGCTGGCGCGGCGGCGCAACGTGGGCGCCGGTGTCGCCGAGGCTGACGGCCGCCGGAAAGCCCGCAGCCCCACGGGCTGTGGGGCCACGCGAGCGGCTGCCAAAGAGCTTTCCAATGAGGCACGGCTTTCCCTCCTGGCTCTTCGGGCGTGGGAGCTATTGCCAGAGCTGCAGACCTACCGGAAAATGCTTCGCAGGCTGGCGCGGCGGCGCCACGTGGGCGGCGGTGGCGCCGAGGCTGACGGCCGCCGGAAAGCCCGCAGCCCCACGGGCTGTGGGGCCACGCGAGCGGCTGCCAAAGAGCTTTCCAACGAGGCACGGCTTTCCCTCCTGGCTCTTCGGGCGTGGGAGCTGTCGCCAGAGCTGCAGCCCTACCGGAAAATGCTTCGCAGGCTGGCGCGGCTGCCCCACGTGGGCGCCGGTGGCGCCGAGGCTGACGGCCGCCGGAAAGCCCGCAGCCCCACTGGCTGTGGGGCCACGCGAGCGGCTGCCAAAGAGCTTTCCAAGGAGGCACGGCTTTCCCTCCTGGCTCTTCGGGCGTGGGAGCTGTTGCCAGAGACGCGGCCCTACCGGAAAATGCTTCGCAGGCTGGCGCGGCGGCGCCACGTGGGCGCCGGTGGCGCCGAGGCTGACGGCCACCGCAAAGCCCGCAGCCCCACGGGCTGTGGGGCCATGCGAGCGGCTGCCAAAGAGCTTTCCAACGAGGCACGGCTTTCCCTCCTGGCTCTTCGGGTGTGGGAGCTGTCGCCAGAGCTGCAGCCCTACCGGAAAATGCTTCGCAGGCTGGTGCAGCAGCGCCATGTGGGCGCCGGTGGCGCCGAGGCTGATGGCCGCCGCAAAGCCCGCAGCCCCAGGGGCTGTGGGGCCACGCGAGCGGCTGCCAAAGAGCTTTCCAATGAGGCACGGCTTTCCCTCCTGGCTCTTCGGGCGTGGGAGCTGTCGCCAGATACGCGGCCCTACCGGAAAATGCTTCGCAGGCTGGCGCGGCGGCGCCATGTGGGCGCCGGTGGCGCCCAGGATGACGGCCACCGCAAAGCCCGCAGCCCCATGGGCTGTGGGGCCACGCGAGCGGCTGCCAAAGAGCTTTCCAACGAGGCACGGCTTTCCCTCCTGGCTCTTCGGGCGTGGGAACTGTCGCCAGAGCCGCGGCCCTACCGGAAAATGCTTCGCAGGCTGGCGCGGCGGCGCAACGTGGGCGCCGGTGTCGCCGAGGCTGACGGCCGCCGGAAAGCCCGCAGCCCCACGGGCTGTGGGGCCACGCGAGCGGCTGCCAAAGAGCTTTCCAATGAGGCACGGCTTTCCCTCCTGGCTCTTCGGGCGTGGGAACTGTCGCCAGAGCCGCGGCCCTACCGGAAAATGCTTCGCAGGCTGGCGCGGCGGCGCAACGTGGGCGCCGGTGTCGCCGAGGCTGACGGCCGCCGGAAAGCCCGCAGCCCCACGGGCTGTGGGGCCACGCGAGCGGCTGCCAAAGAGCTTTCCAATGAGGCACGGCTTTCCCTCCTGGCTCTTCGGGCGTGGGAGCTGTTGCCAGAGCTGCAGACCTACCGGAAAATGCTTCGCAGGCTGGCGCGGCGGCGCCACGTGGGCGGCGGTGGCGCCGAGGCTGACGGCCACCGCAAAGCCCGCAGCCCCACGGGCTGTGGGGCCACGCGAGCGGCTGCCAAAGAGCTTTCCAACGAGGCACGGCTTTCCCTCCTGGCTCTTCGGGCGTGGGAGCTGTCGCCAGAGCTGCAGCCCTACCGGAAAATGCTTCGCAGGCTGGCGTGGCGGCGCCACGTGGTCGCCGGTGGCGCCCAGGCTGACGGCCGCCGCAAAGCCCGCAGCCCCACGGGCTGTGGGGCCACGCGAGCGGCTGCCAAAGAGCTTTCCAACGAGGCACGGCTTTCCCTCCTGGCTCTTCGGGCGTGGGAGCTGTCGCCAGAGCCGCGGCCCTACCGGAAAATGCTTCGCAGGCTGGTGCAGCAGCGCCATGTGGGCGACGGTGGCGCCGAGGCTGATGGCCGCCGCAAAGCCCGCAGCCCCACGGGCTGTGGGGCCACGCGAGCGGCTGCCAAAGAGCTTTCCAACGAGGCACGGCTTTCCCTCCTGGCTCTTCGGGCGTGGGAGCTGTCGCCAGAGCTGCAGCCCTACCGGAAAATGCTTCGCAGGCTGGCGCGGCGGCTCCACATGGGCGCCGGTGTCGCCCAGGCTGACGGCCGCCGGAAAGCCCGCAGCCCCACGGGCTGTGGGGCCATGCGAGCGGCTGCCAAAGAGCTTTCCAACGAGGCACGGCTTTCCCTCCTGGCTCTTCGGGCGTGGGAGCTGTCGCCAGAGCCGCGGACCTACCGGAAAATGCTTCGCAGGCTGGCGCGGCTGCCCCACCTGGGCGCCGGTGTCGCCCAGACTGACGGCCGCCGGAAAGCCCGCAGCCCCACGGGCTGTGGGGCCACGCGAGCGGCTGCCAAAGAGCTTTCCAATGAGGCACGGCTTTCCCTCCTGGCTCTTCGGGCGTGGGAGCTGTCGCCAGAGCTGCAGCCCTACCGGAAAATGCTTCGCAGGCTGGCGCGGCGGCACCACGTGGGCGCCAGTGGCGCCGAGGCAGACGGCCGCCGCAAAGCCCGCAGCCCCACGGGCTGTGGGGCCACGCGAGGGGCTGCCAAAGAGCTTTCCAACGAGGCATGGCTTTCCCTCCTGGCTCTTCGGGCGTGGGAGCTGTCGCCAGAGCCGCAGACCTACCGGAAAATGCTTCGCAGGCTGGTGCGGCGGCGCAACGTGGGCGCCGGTGGCGCCTAGGCAGACGGCCGCCGCAAAGCCCGCAGCCCCACGGGCTGTGGGTCCACGCGAGCGGCTGCCAAAGAGCTTTCCAAGGAGGCACGGCTTTCCCTCCTGGCTCTTCGGGCGTGGGAGCTGTCGCCAGAGCCGCGGCCCTTCCGGAAAATGCTTCGAAGGCTGGCGCGGCAGCCGCACCTGGGCGCCGGTGTCGCCCAGGCTGACGGCCGCCGGAAAGCCCGCAGCCCCACGGGCTGTGGGGCCACGCGAGCGGCTGCCAAAGAGCTTTCCAACGAGGCACGGCTTTCCCTCCTGGCTCTTCGGGCGTGGGAGCTGTCGCCAGAGCCGCGGCCCTACCGGAAAATGCTTAGCAGCCTGGTGCAGCAGCGCCATGTGGGCGCCGGTGGCGCCGAGGCTGATGGCCACCGCAAAGCCCGCAGCCCCATGGGCTGTGGGGCCACGCGAGCGGCTGCCAAAGAGCTTTCCAACGAGGCACGGCTTTCCCTCCTGGCTCTTCGGGCGTGGGAGCTATTGCCAGAGCTGCAGCCCTACCGGAAAATGCTTCGCAGGCTGGCGCGGCGGCGCCACGTGGGCGGCGGTGGCGCCGAGGCTGACGGCCGCCGGAAAGCCCGCAGCCCCACGGGCTGTGGGGCCACGCGAGCGGCTGCCAAAGAGCTTTCCAACGAGGCACGGCTTTCCCTCCTGGCTCTTCGGGCGTGGGAGCTGTCGCCAGAGCTGCAGCCCTACCGGAAAATGCTTCGCAGGCTGGCGCGGCGGCGCCACGTGGGCGGCGGTGGCGCCGAGGCTGACGGCCGCCGGAAAGCCCGCAGCCCCACGGGCTGTGGGGCCACGCGAGCGGCTGCCAAAGAGCTTTCCAACGAGGCACGGCTTTCCCTCCTGGCTCTTCGGGCGTTGGAGCTGTCGCCAGATACGCGGCCCTACCGGAAAATGCTTCGCAGGCTGGCGCGGCGGCGCCATGTGGGCGCCGGTGGCGCCCAGGCTGACGGCCACCGCAAAGCCCGCAGCCCCACGGGCTGTGGGGCCACGCGAGCGGCTGCCAAAGAGCTTTCCAACGAGGCACGGCTTTCCCTCCTGGCTCTTCGGGCGTCGGAGCTGTCGCCAGAGCCGCGGCCCTACCGGAAAATACTTCGCAGGCTGGCGCGGCTGCCCCACGTGGGCGCCGGTGGCGCCGAGGCTGACGGCCGCCGGAAAGCCCGCAGCCCCACGGGCTGTGGGGCCACGCGAGCGGCTGCCAAAGAGCTTTCCAAGGAGGCACGGCTTTCCCTCCTGGCTCTTCGGGCGTGGGAGCTGTTGCCAGAGCTGCAGACCTACCGGAAAATGCTTCGCAGGCTGGCGCGGCGGCGCCACGTGGGCGCCGGTGGCGCCGAGGCTGACGGCCACCGCAAAGCCCGCAGCCCCACGGGCTGTGGGGCCATGCGAGCGGCTGCCAAAGAGCTTTCCAACGAGGCACGGCTTTCCCTCCTGGCTCTTCGGGTGTGGGAGCTGTCGCCAGAGCTGCAGCCCTACCGGAAAATGCTTCGCAGGCTGGTGCAGCAGCGCCATGTGGGCGCCGGTGGCGCCGAGGCTGATGGCCGCCGCAAAGCCCGCAGCCCCAGGGGCTGTGGGGCCACGCGAGCGGCTGCCAAAGAGCTTTCCAATGAGGCACGGCTTTCCCTCCTGGCTTTTCGGGCGTGGGAGCTGTCGCCAGAGCTGCAGCCCTACCGGAAAATGCTTCGCAGGCTGGCGCGGCGGCTCCACATGGGCGCCGGTGTCGCCCAGACTAACGGCCGCCGCAAAGCCCGCAGCCCCACGGGCTGTGGGGCCACGCGAGCGGCTGCCAAAGAGCTTTCCAACGAGGCACGGCTTTCCCTCCTGGCTCTTCGGGCGTGGGAGCTGTCGCCAGAGACGCGGCCCTACCGGTAAATTCTTCGCAGGCTGGCGCGGCTGCCCTACCTGGGCGCCGGTGTCGCCCAGGCTGACGGCCGCCGCAAAGCCCGCAGCCCCACGGGCTGTGGGGCCACGCGAGCGGCTGCCAAAGAGCTTTCCAATGAGGCACGGCTTTCTCTCCTGGCTCTTCGGGCGTGGGAGCTGTCGCCAGAGCTGCAGCCCTACCGGAAAATGCTTCGCAGGCTGGTGCGGCGGCACCACGTGGGCGCCGGTGGAGCCGAGGCTGATGGCCGCCGCAAAGCCCGCAGCCCCACGGGCTGTGGGGCCACGCGAGCGGCTGCCAAAGAGCTTTCCAACGAGGCATGGCTTTCCCTCCTGGCTCTTCGGCCGTCGGAGCTGTCGCCAGAGCCGCAGACCTACCGGAAAATGCTTCGCAGGCTGGCGCGGCGGCGCAACGTGGGCGCCGGTGGCGCCTAGGCAGACGGCCGCCGGAAAGCCCGCAGCCCCACGGCCTGTGGGGCCACGCGAGCGGCTGCCAAAGAGCTTTCCAACGAGGCACGGCTTTCCCTCCTGGCTCTTCGGGCGTGGGAGCTGTCGCCAGAGCCGCAGATCTACCGGAAAATGCTTCGCAGGCTGACGCGGCGGCGCAACGTGGGCGCCGGTGGCGCCTAGGCAGACGGCCGCCGCAAAGCCCGCAGCCCCACGGGCTGTGGGGCCACGCGAGTGGCTGCCAAAGAGCTTTCCAAGGAGGCACGGCTTTCCCTCCTGGCTCTTCGGGTGTGGGAGCTGTCGCCAGAGCCGCGGCCCTACCGGAAAATGCTTCGCAGGCTGGCGCGGCGGTGCCACCTGGGCGCCGGTGGTGCAGAGGCTGACGGCCGCCGCAAAGCCCGCAGCCCCAGGGGCTGTGGGGCCACGCAAGCGGCTGCCAAAGAGCTTTCCAACGAGGCACGGCTTTCCCTCCTGGCTCTTTGGGCGTGGGAGCTGTCGCCAGAGCCACGGCCCTACCGGAAAATGCTTTGCAGGCTGGCGCGGCGGCTCCACATGGGCGCCGGTGGCGCCCAGGCTGACGGCCGCCGTAAAGCCCGCAGCCCCATGGACTGTGGGGCCACGCGAGCGGCTGCCAAAGAGCTTTCCAACGAGGCACGGCTTTCCCTCCTGGCTGTTCGGGCGTGGGAGCTGTCGCCAGAGCCGTGGCCCTACCGGAAAATGCTTCGCAGGCTGGCGCGACGGCGCAACGTGGGCGCCGGTGGCGCCGAGGCTGACGGCCACCGCAAAGCCCGCAGCCCCAGGGGCTGTGGGGCCACGCGAGCGGCTGCCAAAGAGCTTTCCAACGAGGCACGGCTTTCCCTCCTGGCTCTTCGGGCATGGGAGCTGTCGCCAGAGCCGCGGCCCTACCGGAAAATGCTTCGCAGGCTGGCGCGGCTGCCCTACCTGGGCGCCGGTGTCGCCCAGGCTGACGGCCGCCGGAAAGCCCGCAGCCCCACGGGCTGTGGGGCCAGGCAAGCGGCTGCCAAAGAGCTTTCCAACGAGGAATGGCTTTCCCTCCTGGCTCTTCGGGCGTGGGAGCTGTCGTCAGACCTGCAGCCCTACCGGAAAATGCTTCGCAGGCGGGCGCGGCGGCACCACGTGGGCGCCGGTGGAGCCGAGGCTGATGGCCGCCGCAAAGCCCGCAGCCCCACGGGCTGTGGGGCCACGCGAGCGGCTGCCAAAGAGCTTTCCAACGAGGCATGGCTTTCCCTCCTGGCTCTTCGGCCGTGGGATCTGTCGCCAGATCCGCAGACCTACCGGAAAATGCTTCGCAGGCTGGCGCGGCGGCGCAACGTGGCCGCCGGTGGCGCCTAGGCAGACGGCCGCCGCAAAGCCCGCAGCCCCACGGGCTGTGGGGCCACGCGAGTGGCTGCCAAAGAGCTTTCCAACGAGGCACGGCTTTCCCTCCTGGCTCTTCGGGCGTGGGAGCTGTCGCCAGAGACGCGGCCCTTCCGGAAAATGCTTCGCAGGCTGTCGCGGCGGCCCCACCTGGGCGCCCGTGGAGCTGAGGTTGATGGCTGCCGCAAAGCCCGCAGCCCCACGGGCTGTGGGGCCACGCGAGCGGCTGCCAAAGAGCTTTCCAACGAGGCACGGCTTTCCCTCCTGGCTGTTCGGGCGTGGGAGCTGTCGCCAGAGCCGCGGCCCTACCGGAAAATGCTTTGCAGGCTGGCGCGGCGGCGCCACATGGGCGCCGATGGCGCCGAGGCTGACGGCCGCCGCAAAGCCCGCAGCCCCACGGGCTGTGGGGCCATGCGAGCGGCTGCCAAAGAGCTTTCCAAGGAGGCACGGCTTTCCCTCCTGGCTCTTCGGGCGTGGGAGCTGTCGCCAGAGCCGCGGCCCTACCGGAAAATGCTTCGCAGCCTGGTGCAGCAGCGCCATGTGGGCGCCGGTGGCGCCCAGGCTGATGGCCGCCGCAAAGCCCGCAGCCCCATGGGCTGTGGGGCCACGCGAGCGGCTGCCAAAGAGCTTTCCAACGAGGCACGGCTTTCCCTCCTGGCTCTTCGGGCGTGGGAGCTGTCGCCAGAGCCGCTGCCCTACCGGAAAATGCTTCGCAGGCTGGCGCGGCGGCACCACGTGGGCGCCGGTGGAGCCGAGGCTGATGGCCGCCGCAAAGCCCGCAGCCCCACGGGCTGTGGGGCCACGCGAGCGGCTGCCAAAGAGCTTTCCAACGAGGCACAGCTTTCCCTCCTGGCTCTTCGGGCGTGGGAGCTGTCGCCAGAGCCGCAGACCTAACGGAAAATGCTTCGCAGGCTGGCGTGGCGGCGCCACGTGGTCGCCGGTGGCGCCCAGGCTGACGGCCGCCGCAAAGCCCGCAGCCCCACGGGCTGTGGGGCCACGCGAGTGGCTGCCAAAGAGCTTTCCAACGAGGCATGGCTTTCCCTCCTGGCTCTTCGGGCGTGGGAGCTGTCGCCAGAGACGCGGCCCTACCGGAAAATGCTTCGCAGTCTGGCGCGGCGGCGCCATGTGGGCGACGGTGGCGCCGAGGCTGACGGCCACCGCAATGTCCGCAGCCCCACGGGCTGTGGGGCCACGCGAGGGGCTGCCAAAGAGCTTTCCAAGGAGGCACGGCTTTCCCTCCTGGCTCTTCGGGCGTGGGAGCTGTCGCCAGAGCTGCAGCCCTACCGGAAAAAGCTTCGCAGGCTGGCGCGTCGGCTCCACATGGGCGCCGGTGTCGCCTAGGCTGACGGCCGCCGCAAAGCCCGCAGCCCCATGGGCTGTGGGGCCACGGGAGCGGCTGCCAAAGAGCTTTCCAACGAGGCACAGCTTTCCCTCCTGGCTCTTCGGGCGTGGGAGCTGTCGCCAGAGCCGCAGACCTACCGGAAAATGCTTCGCAGGCTGGCGCGGCGGCGCCACGTGGGCGCCGGTGGCGCCTAGGCAGACGGCCGCCGCAAAGCCCGCAGCCCCACGGGCTGTGGGGCCACGCGAGCGGCTGCCAAAGAGCTTTCCAACGAGGCACGGCTTTCCCTCCTGGCTCTTCGGGCGTTGGAGCTGTCACCAGATACGCGGCCCTACCGGAAAATGCTTCGCAGGCTGGCGCGGCGGCGCCATGTGGGCGCCGGTGGCGCCAAGGCTGACGGCCACCGCAAAGCCCGCAGCCCCAGGGGCTGTGGGGCCACGCGAGCGGCTGCCAAAGAGCTTTCCAACGAGGCACGGCTTTCCCTCCTGGCTCTTCGGGCGTCGGAGCTGTCGCCAGAGCCGCGGCCCTACCGGAAAATGCTTCGCAGACTGGCGCGGCTGCCCCACGTGGGCGCCGGTGTCGCCGAGGCTGACGGCCGCCGGAAAGCCCACAGCCCCACGGGCTGTGGGGCCACGCGAGCGGCTGCCAAAGAGCTTTCCAACGAGGCACGGCTTTCCCTCCTGGCTCTTCGGGCGTGGGACCTGTTGCCAGAGCTGCAGACCTACCGGAAAATGCTTCGCAGGCTGGCGCGGCGGTGCCACGTGGGCGCCGGTGGCGCAGAGGCTGACGGCCACCGCAAAGCCCGCAGCCCCACGGGCTGTGGGGCCATGCGAGCGGCTGCCAAAGAGCTTTCCAACGAGGCACGGCTTTCCCTCCTGGCTCTTCGGGCGTGGGAGCTGTCGCCAGAGCTGCAGCCCTACCGGAAAATGCTTCGCAGGCTGGTGCAGCAGCGCCATGTGGGCGCCGGTGGCGCCGAGGCTGATGGCCGCCGCAAAGCCCGCAGCCCCACGGGCTGTGGGGCCACGCGAGCGGCTGCCAAAGAGCTTTCCAACGAGGCATGGCTTTCCCTCCTGGCTCTTCGGGCGTGGGAGCTGTCACCAGAGACGCGGCCCTACCGGAAAATGCTTCGCAGTCTGGCGCGGCGGCGCCATGTGGGCGACGGTGGCGCCGAGGCTGACGGCCACCGCAATGTCCGCAGCCCCACGGGCTGTGGGGCCACGCGAGGGGCTGCCAAAGAGCTTTCCAAGGAGGCACGGCTTTCCCTCCTGGCTCTTCGGGCGTGGGAGCTGTCGCCAGAGCTGCAGCCCTACCGGAAAAAGCTTCGCAGGCTGGCGCGTCGGCTCCACATGGGCGCCGGTGTCGCCTAGGCTGACGGCCGCCGCAAAGCCCGCAGCCCCATGGGCTGTGGGGCCACGGGAGCGGCTGCCAAAGAGCTTTCCAACGAGGCACAGCTTTCCCTCCTGGCTCTTCGGGCGTGGGAGCTGTCGCCAGAGCCGCAGACCTACCGGAAAATGCTTCGCAGGCTGGCGCGGCGGCGCCACGTGGGCGCCGGTGGCGCCTAGGCAGACGGCCGCCGCAAAGCCCGCAGCCCCACGGGCTGTGGGGCCACGCGAGCGGCTGCCAAAGAGCTTTCCAACGAGGCACGGCTTTCCCTCCTGGCTCTTCGGGCGTTGGAGCTGTCGCCAGATACGCGGCCCTACCGGAAAATGCTTCGCAGGCTGGCGCGGCGGCGCCATGTGGGCGCCGGTGGCGCCGAGGCTGACGGCCACCGCAAAGCCCGCAGCCCCAGGGGCTGTGGGGCCACGCGAGCGGCTGCCAAAGAGCTTTCCAACGAGGCACGGCTTTCCCTCCTGGCTCTTCGGGCGTCGGAGCTGTCGCCAGAGCCGCGGCCCTACCGGAAAATGCTTCGCAGGCTGGCGCGGCTGCCCCACGTGGGCGCCGGTGTCGCCGAGGCTGACGGCCGCCGGAAAGCCCACAGCCCCACGGGCTGTGGGGCCACGCGAGCGGCTGCCAAAGAGCTTTCCAAGGAGGCACGGCTTTCCCTCCTGGCTCTTCGGGCGTGGGACCTGTTGCCAGAGCTGCAGACCTACCGGAAAATGCTTCGCAGGCTGGCGCGGCGGCGCCACGTGGGCGCCGGTGGCGCAGAGGCTGACGGCCACCGCAAAGCCCGCAGCCCCACGGGCTGTGGGGCCATGCGAGCGGCTGCCAAAGAGCTTTCCAACGAGGCACGGCTTTCCCTCCTGGCTCTTCGGGCGTGGGAGCTGTCGCCAGAGCTGCAGCCCTACCGGAAAATGCTTCGCAGGCTGGTGCAGCAGCGCCATGTGGGCGCCGGTGGCGCCGAGGCTGATGGCCGCCGCAAAGCCCGCAGCCCCACGGGCTGTGGGGCCACGCGAGCGGCTGCCAAAGAGCTTTCCAATGAGGCACGGCTTTCCCTCCTGGCTTTTCGGGCGTGGGAGCTGTCGCCAGAGCTGCAGCCCTACCGGAAAATGCTTCGCAGGCTGGCGCGGCGGCTCCACATGGGCGCCGGTGTCGCCCAGGCTGACGGCCGCCGCAAAGCCCGCAGCCCCACGGGCTGTGGGGCCACGCGAGCGGCTGCCAAAGAGCTTTCCCACGAGGCACGGCTTTCCCTCCTGGCTCTTCGGGCGTGGGAGCTGTCGCCAGAGACGCGGCCCTACCGGTAAATTCTTCGCAGGCTGGCGCGGCTGCCCTACCTGGGCGCCGGTGTCGCCCAGGCTGACGGCCGCCGGAAAGCCCGCAGCCCCACGGGCTGTGGGGCCACGCGAGCGGCTGCCAAAGAGCTTTCCAATGAGGCACGGCTTTCCCTCCTGGCTCTTCGGGCGTGGGAGCTGTCGCCAGAGCTGCAGCCCTACCGGAAAATGCTTCGCAGGCTGGCGCGGCGGCGCAACGTGGGCGCCGGTGGCGCCTAGGCAGACGGCCGCCGCAAAGCCCGCAGCCCCACGGGCTGTGGGGCCACGCGAGTGGCTGCCAAAGAGCTTTCCAACGAGGCACGGCTTTCCCTCCTGGCTCTTCGGGCGTGGGAGCTGTCGCCAGAGACGCGGCCCTTCCGGAAAATGCTTCGCAGGCTGTCGCGGCGGCCCCACCTGGGCGCCGGTGGCGCTGAGGTTGACGGCTGCCGCAAAGCCCGCAGCCCCACGGGCTGTGGGGCCACGCGAGCGGCTGCCAAAGAGCTTTCCAACGAGGCACGGCTTTCCCTCCTGGCTGTTCGGGCGTGGGAGCTGTCGCCAGAGCCGCGGCCCTACCGGAAAATGCTTCGCAGGCTGGCGCGGCGGCGCCATGTGGGCGCCGGTGTCGCCCAGGCTGACGGCCGCCACAAAGCCCGCAGCCCCACGGGCTGTGGGGCCACGCGAGCGGCTGCCAAAGAGCTTTCCAACGAGGCATGGCTTTCCCTCCTGGCTCTTCGGGCGTGGGAGCTGTCGCCAGAGCCGCAGACCTACCGGAAAATGCTTCGCAGGCTGGCGCGTCTGCCCCACATGGGCGCCGGTGTCGCCCAGGCTGACGGCCGCCGGAAAGCCCGCAGCCCCATGGGCTGTGGGGCCACGCGAGCGGCTGCCAAAGAGCTTTCCAACGAGGCACGGCTTTCCCTCCTGGCTCTTCGGCCGTGGGAGCTGTCGCCAGAGCCGCGGCCCTACCGGAAAATGCTTCGCAGGCTGGCGCGGCGGCCCCACCTGGGCGATGGTGGCGCCGAGGCTGACGGCCGCCGGAAAGCCCGCAGCCCCACGGGCTGTGGGGCCACGCGAGCGGCTGCCTAAGAGCTTTCCAACGAGGCACGGCTTTCCCTCCTGGCTCTTCGGGCGTGGGAGCTGTCGCCAGAGCCGCGGCCCTACCGGAAAATGCTTCGCAGGCTGGCGCGGCGGCGCCACGTGGGCGCCGGTGTCGCCCAGGCTGACGGCCGCCGCAAAGCCCGCAGCCCCACGGGCTGTGGGGCCAAGCGAGCGGCTGCCAAAGAGCTTTCCAACGAGGCACGGCTTTCCCTCCTGGCTCTTCGGGCGTGGGAGCTGTCGCCAGAGCCGCGGCCCTATCGGAAAATGCTTCGCAGCCTGGTGCAGCAGCGCCACGTGGGCGCCGGTGGCGCCGAGGCTGATGGCCGCCGCAAAGCCCGCAGACCCATGGGCTGTGGGGCCACGCGAGCGGCTGCCAAAGAGCTTTCCAACGAGGCACGGCTTTCCCTCCTGGCTCTTCGGGCGTGGGAGCTGTCGCCAGAGCTGCAGCCCTACCGGAAAATGCTTCGCAGGCCGGCGTGGCGGCGCCACGTGGTCGCCGGTGGCGCCCAGGCTGACGGCCGCCGCAAAGCCCGCAGCCCCACGGGCTGTGGGGCCACGCGAGTGGCTGCCAAAGAGATTTCCAACGAGGCATGGCTTTCCCTCCTGGCTCTTCGGGCGTGGGAGCTGTCGCCAGAGACGCGGCCCTACCGGAAAATGCTTCGCAGGCTGGCGCGGCGGCCCGACGTGGGCGCCGATGGCGCCGAGGCTGACGGCCGCCGGAAAGCCCGCAGCCCCACGGGCTGTGGGGCCACATGAGCGGCTGCCAAAGAGCTTTCCAACGAGGCACGGCTTTCCCTCCTGGCTCTTCGGCCGTGGGAGCTGTCGCCAGAGCCGCGGCCCTACCGGAAAATGCTTCGCAGTCTGGTGCGGCGGCGCAACGTGGGCGCCGATGGCGCCGAGGCTGACGGCCGCCGGAAAGCCCGCAGCCCCACGGGCTGTGGGGCCATGCGAGCGGCTGCCAAAGAGCTTTCCAACGAGGCACGGCTTTCCCTCCTGGCTCTTCGGGCGTGGGAGCTGTCGCCAGAGACGCGGCCCTACCGGAAAATGCTTCGCAGGCTGGTGCAGCAGCGCCATGTGGGCGACGGTGGCGCCGAGGCTGATGGCCGCCGCAAAGCCCGCAGCCCCACGGGCTGTGGGGCCACGCGAGCGGCTGCCAAAGAGCTTTCCAAGGAGGCACGGCTTTCCCTCCTGGCTCTTCGGGCGTGGGAGCTGTCGCCAGAGCCGCGGCCCTTCCGGAAAATGCTTCGCAGGCTGGCGCGGCGGCCGCACCTGGGCGCCGGTGTCGCCCAGGCTGACGGCCGCCGGAAAGCCCGCAGCCCCACGGGCTGTGGGGCCACGCGAGCGGCTGCCAAAGAGCTTTCCAACGAGGCACGGCTTTCCCTCCTGGCTCTTCGGCCGTGGGAGCTGTCGCCAGAGCTGCAGCCCTACCGGAAAATGCTTTGCAGACTGGCGCGGCGGCGCCACGTGGGCGCCGGTGGCGCCGAGACTGACGGCCGCCGGAAAGCCCACAGACCCACGGGCTGTGGGGCCACGCGAGTGGCTGCCAAAGAGCTTTCCAACGAGGCACGGCTTTCCCTCCTGGCTCTTCGGCCGTGGGAGCTGTCGCCAGAGCCACGGCCCTACCGGAAAAGGCTTCGCAGGCTGGCGCAGCGGCCCCAAGTGCGTGCCAGTGGCGCCGAGGCGGACGCCTGCCGCAAAGCCCGCAGCCCCACGGGCTGTGGGGCCATGCGAGCGGCTGCCAAAGAGCTTTCCAACGAGGCACGGCTTTCCCTCCTGGCTCTTCGGGCGTGGGAGCTGTCGCCAGAGACGCGGCCCTACCGGAAAATACTTCGCAGGCTGGCGCGGCGGCCCGACGTGGGTGCCGGTGGCGCCGAGGCTGACGGCCGCCGCAAAGCCCGCAGCCCCACGGGCTGTGGGGCCACGCGAGTGGCTGCCAAAGAGCTTTCCAACGAGGCACGGCTTTCCCTCCTGGCTCTTCGGGCGTGGGAGCTGTCGCCAGAGCTGCAGCCCTACCGGAAAATGCTTCGCAGGCTGGCGTGGCGGCGCCACGTGGGCGCTGGTGGCGCCCAGGCTGACGGCCGCCGCAAAGCCCGCAGCCCCACGGGCTGTGGGGCCATGCGAGCGGCTGCCAAAGAGCTTTCCAACGAGGCACGGCTTTCCCTCCTGGCTCTTCGGCCGTGGGAGCTGTCCCCAGAGCCGCGGCCCTACCGGAAAATGCTTTGCAGGCTGGCGCGGCGGCCCCACCTGGGCGATGGTGGCGCCGAGGCTGACGGCCGCCGGAAAGCCCGCAGCCCCACGGGCTGTGGGGCCACGCGAGCGGCTGCCAAAGAGCTTTCCAACGATGCACGGCTTTCCCTCCTGGTTCTTCGGGCGTGGGAGCTGTCGCCAGAGCCGCGGCCCTACCGGAAAATGCTTCGCAGGCTGGCGCGGCGGCGCCACGTGGGCGCCGGTGTCGCCCAGGCTGACGGCCGCCGGAAAGCCCGCAGCCCCACGGGCTGTGTGGCCACGCGAGCGGCTGCCAAAGAGCTTTCCAATGAGGCACGGCTTTCCCTCCTGGCTCTTCGGGCGTGGGAGCTGTCGCCAGAGCTGCAGCCCTACCGGAAAATGCTTCGCAGGCTGGCGCGGCGGCACCACGTGGGCGCCAGTGGCGCCGAGGCAGACGGCCGCCGGAAAGCCCGCAGCCCCACGGGCTGTGGGGCCACGCGAGCGGCTGCCAAAGAGATTTGCAACGAGGCATGGCTTTCCCTCCTGGCTCTTCGGGCGTGGGAGCTGTCGCCAGAGCCGCAGACCTACCGGAAAATGCTTCGCAGGCTGGTGCGGCGGCGCAACGTGGGCGCTGGTGGCGCCTAGGCAGACGGCCGCCGCAAAGCCCGCAGCCCCACGGGCTGTGGGGCCACGCGAGCGGCTGCCAAAGAGCTTTCCAACGAGGCACGGCTTTCCCTCCTGGCTCTTCGGGCGTGGGAGCTGTCGCCAGAGCCGCGGCCCTTCCGGAAAATGCTTCGCAGGCTGGCGCGGCGGCCGCACCTGGGCGCCGGTGTCGCCCAGGCTGACGGCCGCCGGAAAGCTCGCAGCCCCACGGGCTGTGGGGCCACGCGAGCGGCTGCCAAAGAGCTTTCCAACGAGGCATGGCTTTCCCTCCTGGCTCTTCGGGCGTGGGAGCTGTCGCCAGAGCCGCAGACCTACCGGAAAATGCTTCGCAGGCTGGCGCGGCGGCGCAACGTGGGCGCCGGTGGCGCCTAGGCAGACGGCCGCCGCAAAGCCCGCAGCCCCACGGGCTGTGGGGCCACGCGAGCGGCTGCCAAAGAGCTTTCCAACAAGGCACGGCTTTCCCTCCTGGCTCTTCGGGCGTGGGAGCTGTCGCCAGAGCCGCGGCCCTTCCGGAAAATGCTTCGCAGGCTGGCGCGGCGGCCCCACCTGTGCGCCGGTGTCGCCCAGGCTGACGGCCGCCGGAAAGCCCGCAGCCCCACGGGCTGTGGGGCCACGCGAGCGGCTGCCAAAGAGCTTTCCAACGAGGCACGGCTTTCCCTCCTGGCTCTTCGGCCGTGGGAGCTGTCGCCAGAGCTGCAGCCCTACCGGAAAATGCTTTGCAGACTGGCGCGGCGGCGCCACGTGGGCGCCGGTGGCGCCGAGACTGACGGCCGCCGGAAAGCCCACAGACCCACGGGCTGTGGGGCCACGCGAGTGGCTGCCAAAGAGCTTTCCAACGAGGCACGGCTTTCCCTCCTGGCTCTTCGGCCGTGGGAGCTGTCGCCAGAGCCACGGCCCTACCGGAAAAGGCTTCG
The DNA here is from genome assembly GCF_964199755.1 of Larus michahellis. Lineage (NCBI taxonomy): Eukaryota > Metazoa > Chordata > Aves > Charadriiformes > Laridae > Larus > Larus michahellis. Next base: position 92,545 of record NW_027436237.1, on the reverse strand, counting down.
CAGGCTGGCGCAGCGGCCCCAAGTGCGTGCCAGTGGCGCCGAGGCGGACGCCTGCCGCAAAGCCCGCAGCCCCACGGGCTGTGGGGCCATGCGAGCGGCTGCCAAAGAGCTTTCCAACGAGGCACGGCTTTCCCTCCTGGCTCTTCGGGCGTGGGAGCTGTCGCCAGAGACGCGGCCCTACCGGAAAATACTTCGCAGGCTGGCGCGGCGGCCCGACGTGGGTGCCGGTGGCGCCGAGGCTGACGGCCGCCGCAAAGCCCGCAGCCCCACGGGCTGTGGGGCCACGCGAGTGGCTGCCAAAGAGCTTTCCAACGAGGCACGGCTTTCCCTCCTGGCTCTTCGGGCGTGGGAGCTGTCGCCAGAGCTGCAGCCCTACCGGAAAATGCTTCGCAGGCTGGCGTGGCGGCGCCACGTGGGCGCTGGTGGCGCCCAGGCTGACGGCCGCCGCAAAGCCCGCAGCCCCACGGGCTGTGGGGCCATGCGAGCGGCTGCCAAAGAGCTTTCCAACGAGGCACGGCTTTCCCTCCTGGCTCTTCGGCCGTGGGAGCTGTCGCCAGAGCCGCGGCCCTACCGGAAAATGCTTTGCAGGCTGGCGCGGCGGCCCCACCTGGGCGATGGTGGCGCCGAGGCTGACGGCCGCCGGAAAGCCCGCAGCCCCACGGGCTGTGGGGCCACGCGAGCGGCTGCCAAAGAGCTTTCCAACGATGCACGGCTTTCCCTCCTGGTTCTTCGGGCGTGGGAGCTGTCGCCAGAGCCGCGGCCCTACCGGAAAATGCTTCGCAGGCTGGCGCGGCGGCGCCACGTGGGCGCCGGTGTCGCCCAGGCTGACGGCCGCCGGAAAGCCCGCAGCCCCACGGGCTGTGGGGCCATGCGAGCGGCTGCCAAAGAGCTTTCCAACGAGGCACGGCTTTCCCTCCTGGCTCTTCGGGCGTGGGAGCTGTCGCCAGAGACGCGGCCTTACCGGAAAATGCTTCGCAGGCTGGTGCAGCAGCGCCATGTGGGCGACGGTGGCGCCGAGGCTGATGGCCGCCGCAAAGCCCGCAGCCCCACGGGCTGTGGGGCCACGCGAGCAGCTGCCAAAGAGCTTTCCAACGAGGCACGGCTTTCCCTCCTGGCTCTTCGGGCGTGGGAGCTGTCGCCAGAGCTGCAGCCCTACCGGAAAATGCTTCGCAGGCTGGCGCGGCGGCTCCACGTGGGCGCCGGTGTCGCCCAGGCTGACGGCCGCCGCAAAGCCCGCAGCCCCAGGGGCTGTGGGGCCACGTGAGCGGCTGCCAAAGAGCTTTCCAACGAGGCACGGCTTTCCCTCCTGGCTCTTCGGGCGTGGGAGCTGTCGCCAGAGCCGCGGCCCTACCGGAAAATGCTTCGCAGGCTGGCGCGGCTGCCCCACTTGGGCGCCGGTGTCGCACAGGCTGACGGCCGCCGGAAAGCCCGCAGCCCCACGGGCTGTGGGGCCACGCGAGCAGCTGCCAAAGAGCTTTCCAATGAGGCACGGCTTTCCGTCCTGGCTCTTCGGGCGTGGGAGCTGTCGCCAGAGACGCGGCCCTACCGGAAAATGCTTCGCAGTCTGGCGCGGCTGCCCCACCTGGGCGCCGGTGTCGCCCAGGCTGACGGCCGCCGCAAAGCCCGCAGCCCCACGGGCTGTGTGGCCACGCGAGCGGCTGCCAAAGAGCTTTCCAATGAGGCACGGCTTTCCCTCCTGGCTCTTCGGGCGTGGGAGCTGTCGCCAGACCCGCGGCCCTTCCGGAAAATGCTTTGCAGGCTGGCGCGGCTGCCCCACCTGGGTGCCGGTGTCGCCCAGGCTGACGGCCGCCGGAAAGCTCGCAGCCCCACGGGCTGTGGGGCCACGCGAGCGGCTGCCAAAGAGCTTTCCAATGAGGCACGGCTTTCCCTCCTGGCTCTTCGGGCGTGGGAGCTGTCGCCAGAGCCGCGGCCCTACCGGAAAATGCTTCGCAGCCTGGTGCAACAGCGCCATGTGGGCGCCGGTGGCGCCGAGGCTGATGGCCGCCGCAAAGCCCGCAGCCCCATGGGCTGTGGGGCCACGCGAGCGGCTGCCAAAGAGCTTTCCAACGAGGCACGGCTTTCCCTCCTGGCTCTTCGGGCGTGGGAGCTGTCGCCAGAGCTGCAGCCCTAACGGAAAATGCTTCGCAGGCTGGCGTGGCGGCGCCACGTGGTCGCCGGTGGCGCCCAGGCTGACGGCCGCCGCAAAGCCCGCAGCCTCACGGGCTGTGGGGCCACGCGAGTGGCTGCCAAAGAGCTTTCCAACGAGGCATGGCTTTCCCTCCTGGCTCTTCGGGCGTGGGAGCTGTTGCCAGAGCCGCGGCCCTACCGGAAAATGCTTCGCAGTCTGGCGCGGCGGCGCCATGTGGGCGACGGTGGCGCCGAGGCTGACGGCCACCGCAAAGTCCGCAGCCCCACGGGCTGTGGGGCCACGCGAGGGGCTGCCAAAGAGCTTTCCAAGGAGGCACGGCTTTCCCTCCTGGCTCTTCGGGCGTGGGAGCTGTCGCCAGAGCCGCGGCCCTACCGGAAAATGCTTCGCAGGCTGGCGCGACGGCCCCACGTGGGCGCCAGTGGCGCCCAGGCTGACGGCCGCCGGAAAGCCCGCAGCCCCACGAACTGTGGGGCCACGCGAGCGGCTGCCAAAGAGCTTTCCAACGAGGCACGGCTTTCCCTCCTGGCTCTTCGGGCGTGGGAGCTGTCGCCAGAGCCGCTGCCCTACCGGAAAATGCTTCGCAGGCTGGCGCGGCGGCCCCACCTGGGCGCCGGTGGCGCTGAGGCTGACGGCCGCCGGAAAGCCCGCAGCCCCACGGGTTGTGGGGCCACGCGAGCGGCTGCCAAAGAGCTTTCCAACGAGGCACGGCTTTCCCTCCTGGCTGTTCGGGCGTGGGAGCTGTCGCCAGAGACGCGGCCCCACCGGAAAATGCTTCGCAGGCTGGCGCGGCGGCGCCACGTTGGCGCCGGTGTCGCCGAGGCTGACGGCCACCGCAAAGCCCGCAGCCCCAGGGGCTGTGGGGCCACGCGAGCGGCTGCCAAAGAGCTTTCCAACGAGGCACGGCTTTCCCTCCTGGCTCTTCGGGCGTGGGAGCTGTCGCCAGAGCTGCAGCCCTACCGGAAAATGCTTCGCAGGCTGGCGCGGCGGCTCCACATGGGCGCCGGTGTCGCCCAGGCTGACGGCCGCCGTAAAGCCCGCAGCCCCATGGACTGTGGGGCCACGCGAGCGGCTGCCAAAGAGCTTTCCAACGAGGCACGGCTTTCCCTCCTGGCTCTTCGGGCGTCGGAGCTGTCGCCAGAGCCGCGGCCCTACCGGAAAATGCTTCGCAGGCTGGCGCGGCTGCCCCACCTGGGCGCCGGTGGCGCCGAGGCTGACGGCCGCCGGAAAGCCCGCAGCCCCATGGGCTGTGGGGCCACGCGAGCGGCTGCCAAAGAGCTTTCCAATGAGGCACGGCTTTCCCTCCTGGCTCTTCGGGCGTGGGAGCTGTCGCCAGAGATGCAGCCCTAGTGGAAAATGCTTCGCAGGCTGCCGCGGCGGCACCACGAGGGGGCCGGAGGAGCCGAGGCTGATGGCTGCCGCAAAGCCCGCAGCCCCACGGGCTGTGGGGCCACGCGAGCGGCTGCCAAAGAGCTTTCCAACGAGGCACGGATTTCCCTCCTGGCTCTTCGGGCGTGGGAGCTGTCGCCAGAGCCTCAGACCTACCGGAAAATGCTTCGCAGGCTGGTGCGGCGGCGCAACGTGGGCGCCGGTGGCGCCTAGGCAGACGGCCGCCGCAAAGCCCGCAGCCCCACGGGCTGTGGGGCCACGCGAGCGGCTGCCAAAGAGCTTTCCAAGGAGGCACGGCTTTCCCTCCTGGCTCTTCGGGCGTGGGAGCTGTCGCCAGAGCCGCGGCCCTTCCGGAAAATGCTTCGAAGGCTGGCGCGGCGGCCCCACCTGGGCGCCGGTGTCGCCCAGGCTGACGGCCGCCGGAAAGCCCGCAGCCCCACAGGCTGTGGGGCCACGCGAGCGGCTGCCAAAGAGCTTTCCAACGAGGCACGGCTTTCCCTCCTGGCTCTTCGGGCGTGGGAGCTGTCGCCAGAGCCGCGGCCCTACCGGAAAATGCTTCGCAGCCTGGTGCAGCAGCGCCATGTGGGCGCCGGTGGCGCCGAGGCTGATGGCCGCCGCAAAGCCCGCAGCCCCATGGGCTGTGGGGCCATGCGAGCGGCTGCCAAAGAGCTTTCCAACGAGGCACGGCTTTCCCTCCTGGCTCTTCGGGCGTGGGAGCTGTCGCCAGAGCTGCAGCCCTAACGGAAAATGCTTCGCAGGCTGGCGCGGCGGCGCCACGTGGGCGCCGGTGGCGCCTAGGCAGACGGCCGCCGCAAAGCCCGCAGCCCCACGGGCTGTGGGGCCACGCGAGCGGCTGCCAAAGAGCTTTCCAACGAGGCACGGCTTTCCCTCCTGGCTCTTCGGGCGTTGGAGCTGTCGCCAGATACGCGGCCCTACCGGAAAATGCTTCGCAGGCTGGCGCGGCGGCGCCATGTGGGCGCCGGTGGCGCCGAGGCTGACGGCCACCGCAAAGCCCGCAGCCCCATGGGCTGTGGGGCCACGCGAGCGGCTGCCAAAGAGCTTTCCAACGAGGCACGGCTTTCCCTCCTGGCTCTTCGGGCGTCGGAGCTGTCGCCAGAGCCGCGGCCCTACCGGAAAATGCTTCGCAGGCTGGCGCGGCTGCCCCACGTGGGCGCCGGTGGCGCCGAGGCTGACGGCCGCCGGAAAGCCCGCAGCCCCACGGGCTGTGGGGCCACGCGAGCGGCTGCCAAAGAGCTTTCCAAGGAGGCACGGCTTTCCCTCCTGGCTCTTCGGGCGTGGGAGCTGTTGCCAGAGCTGCAGACCTACCGGAAAATGCTTCGCAGGCTGGCGCGGCGGCGCCACGTGGGCGCCGGTGGCGCCGAGGCTGACGGCCACCGCAAAGCCCGCAGCCCCACGGGCTGTGGGGCCATGCGAGCGGCTGCCAAAGAGCTTTCCAACGAGGCACGGCTTTCCCTCCTGGCTCTTCGGGTGTGGGAGCTGTCGCCAGAGCTGCAGCCCTACCGGAAAATGCTTCGCAGGCTGGTGCAGCAGCGCCATGTGGGCGCCGGTGGCGCCGAGGCTGATGGCCGCCGCAAAGCCCGCAGCCCCAGGGGCTGTGGGGCCACGCGAGCGGCTGCCAAAGAGCTTTCCAATGAGGCACGGCTTTCCCTCCTGGCTTTTCGGGCGTGGGAGCTGTCGCCAGAGCTGCAGCCCTACCGGAAAATGCTTTGCAGGCTGGCGCGGCGGCTCCACATGGGCGCCGGTGTCGCCCAGGCTAACGGCCGCCGCAAAGCCCGCAGCCCCACGGGCTGTGGGGCCACGCGAGCGGCTGCCAAAGAGCTTTCCAACGAGGCACGGCTTTCCCTCCTGGCTCTTCGGGCGTGGGAGCTGTCGCCAGAGACGCGGCCCTACCGGTAAATTCTTCGCAGGCTGGCGCGGCTGCCCTACCTGGGCGCCGGTGTCGCCCAGGCTGACGGCCGCCGGAAAGCCCGCAGCCCCACGGGCTGTGGGGCCACGCGAGCGGCTGCCAAAGAGCTTTCCAATGAGGCACGGCTTTCCCTCCTGGCTCTTCGGGCGTGGGAGCTGTCGCCAGAGACGCGGCCCTACCGGAAAATGCTTCGCAGGCTGGCGCGGCGGCACCACGTGGGCGCCGGTGGAGCCGAGGCTGATGGCCGCCGCAAAGCCCGCAGCCCCACGGGCTGTGGGGCCACGCGAGCGGCTGCCAAAGAGCTTTCCAACGAGGCATGGCTTTCCCTCCTGGCTCTTCGGCCGTCGGAGCTGTCGCCAGAGCTGCAGCCCTACCGGAAAATGCTTCGCAGGCTGGCGCGGCGGCGCAACGTGGGCGCCGGTGGCGCCTAGGCAGACGGCCGCCGCAAAGCCCGCAGCCCCACGGCCTGTGGGGCCACGCGAGCGGCTGCCAAAGAGCTTTCCAACGAGGCACGGCTTTCCCTCCTGGCTCTTCGGGCGTGGGAGCTGTTGCCAGAGCCGCAGATCTACCGGAAAATGCTTCGCAGGCTGCCGCGGCGGCGCAACGTGGGCGCCGGTGGCGCCTAGGCAGACGGCCGCCGCAAAGCCCGCAGCCCCACGGGCTGTGGGGCCACGCGAGTGGCTGCCAAAGAGCTTTCCAACGAGGCACGGCTTTCCCTCCTGGCTCTTCGGGTGTGGAGCTGTCGCCAGAGCCGCGGCCCTTCCGGAAAATGCTTCGCAGGCTGGCGCGGCGGCCCCACCTGGGCGCCGGTGGCGCAGAGGCTGACGGCCGCCGCAAAGCCCGCAGCCCCAGGGGCTGTGGGGCCACGCAAGCGGCTGCCAAAGAGCTTTCCAACGAGGCACGGCTTTCCCTCCTGGCTCTTTGGGCGTGGGAGCTGTCGCCAGAGCTGCAGCCCTACCGGAAAATGCTTTGCAGGCTGGCGCGGCGGCTCCACATGGGCGCCGGTGGCGCCCAGGCTGACGGCCGCCGTAAAGCCCGCAGCCCCATGGGCTGTGGGGCCACGCGAGCGGCTGCCAAAGAGCTTTCCAACGAGGCACGGCTTTCCCTCCTGGCTGTTCGGGCGTGGGAGCTGTCGCCAGAGCCGTGGCCCTACCGGAAAATGCTTCGCAGGCTGGCGCGACGGCGCAACGTGGGCGCCGGTGGCGCCGAGGCTGACGGCCACCGCAAAGCCCGCAGCCCCAGGGGCTGTGGGGCCACGCGAGCGGCTGCCAAAGAGCTTTCCAACGAGGCACGGCTTTCCCTCCTGGCTCTTCGGGCATGGGAGCTGTCGCCAGAGCCGCGGCCCTACCGGAAAATGCTTCGCAGGCTGGCGCGGCTGCCCTACCTGGGCGCCGGTGTCGCCCAGGCTGACGGCCGCCGGAAAGCCCGCAGCCCCACGGGCTGTGGGGCCACGCAAGCGGCTGCCAAAGAGCTTTCCAACGAGGCACGGCTTTCCCTCCTGGCTCTTCGGGCGTGGGAGCTGTCGTCAGACCTGCAGCCCTACCTGAAAAATGCTTCGCAGGCGGGCGCGGCGGCACCACGTGGGCGCCGGTGGCGCCGAGGCTGATGGCCGCCGCAAAGCCCGCAGCCCCACGGGCTGTGGGGCCACGCGAGCGGCTGCCAAAGAGCTTTCCAACGAGGCATGGCTTTCCCTCCTGGCTCTTCGGCCGTGGGATCTCTCGCCAGAGCCGCAGACCTACCGGAAAATGCTTCGCAGGCTGGCGCGGCGGCACAACGTGGGCGCCGGTGGCGCCTAGGCAGACGGCCGCCGCAAATCCCGCAGCCCCACGGGCTGTGGGGCCACGCGAGTGGCTGCCAAAGAGCTTTCCAACGAGGCACGGCTTTCCCTCCTGGCTCTTCGGGCGTGGGAGCTGTCGCCAGAGACGCGGCCCTTCCGGAAAATGCTTCGCAGGCTGTCGCGGCGGCCCCACCTGGGCGCCGGTGGCGCTGAGGTTGACGGCTGCCGCAAAGCCCGCAGCCCCACGGGCTGTGGGGCCACGCGAGCGGCTGCCAAAGAGCTTTCCAACGAGGCACGGCTTTCCCTCCTGGCTCTTCGGGCTTGGGAGCTGTCGCCAGAGCCGCGGCCCTACCGGAAAATGCTTTGCAGGCTGGCGCGGCGGCGCCACATGGGCGCCGATGGCGCCGAGGCTGACGGCCGCCGCAAAGCCCGCAGCCCCACGGGCTGTGGGGCCATGCGAGCGGCTGCCAAAGAGCTTTCCAAGGAGGCACGGCTTTCCCTCCTGGCTCTTCGGGCGTGGGAGCTGTCGCCAGAGACGCGGCCCTACCGGAAAATGCTTCGCAGGCTGGCGCAGCGGCGCCATGTGGGCGCCGGTGTCGCCGAGGCTGACGGCCGCCGCAAAGCCCGCAGCCCCACGGGCTGTGGGGACACGCGAGTGGCTGCCAAAGAGCTTTCCAAAGAGGAATGGCTTTCCCTCCTGGCTCTTCGGGCGTGGGAGCTGTCGCCAGAGCCGCAGACCTACCGGAAAATGCTTCGCAGGCTGGCGCGTCTGCCTCACATGGGTGCCGGTGTCGCCCAGGCTGACGGCCGCCGGAAAGCCCGCAGCCCCATGGGCTGTGGGGCCACGCGAGCGGCTGCCAAAGAGCTTTCCAACGAGGCACGGCTTTCCCTCCTGGCTCTTCGGGCGTGGGAGCTGTCGCCAGAGCCGCGGCCCTACCGGAAAATGCTTCGCAGGCTGGCGCGGCTGCCCCACCTGGGCGCCGGTGTCGCCCAGGCTGACGGCCGCCGGAAAGCCCGCAGCCCCACGGGCTATGGGGCCACGCGAGCGGCTGCCAAAGAGCTTTCCAATGAGGCACAGCTTTCCCTCCTGGCTCTTCGGGCGTGGGAGCTGTCGCCAGAGCTGCAGCCCTACAGGAAAATGCTTCGCAGGCTGGCGCGGCGGCACCACGTGGGCGCCGGTGGAGCCGAGGCTGATGGCCGCCGCAAAGCCCGCAGCCCCACGGGCTGTGGGGCCACGCGAGCGGCTGCCAAAGAGCTTTCCAACGAGGCATGGCTTTCCCTCCTGGCTCTTCGGCCGTCGGAGCTGTCGCCAGAGCTGCAGCCCTACCGGAAAATGCTTCGCAGGCTGGCGCGGCGGCGCAACGTGGGCGCCGGTGGCGCCTAGGCAGACGGCCGCCGCAAAGCCCGCAGCCCCACGGCCTGTGGGGCCACGCGAGCGGCTGCCAAAGAGCTTTCCAACGAGGCACGGCTTTCCCTCCTGGCTCTTCGGGCGTGGGAGCTGTCGCCAGAGCCGCAGATCTACCGGAAAATGCTTCGCAGGCTGCCGCGGCGGCGCAACGTGGGCGCCGGTGGCGCCTAGGCAGACGGCCGCCGCAAAGCCCGCAGCCCCACGGGCTGTGGGGCCACGCGAGTGGCTGCCAAAGAGCTTTCCAACGAGGCACGGCTTTCCCTCCTGGCTCTTCGGGTGTGGAGCTGTCGCCAGAGCCGCGGCCCTACCGGAAAATGCTTCGCAGGCTGGCGCGGCGGCCCCACCTGGGCGCCGGTGGCGCAGAGGCTGACGGCCGCCGCAAAGCCCGCAGCCCCAGGGGCTGTGGGGCCACGCAAGCGGGTGCCAAAGAGCTTTCCAACGAGGCACGGCTTTCCCTCCTGGCTCTTTGGGCGTGGGAGCTGTCGCCAGAGCTGCAGCCCTACCGGAAAATGCTTTGCAGGCTGGCGCGGCGGCTCCACATGGGCGCCGGTGGCGCCCAGGCTGACGGCCGCCGTAAAGCCCGCAGCCCCATGGGCTGTGGGGCCACGCGAGCGGCTGCCAAAGAGCTTTCCAACGAGGCACGGCTTTCCCTCCTGGCTGTTCGGGCGTGGGAGCTGTCGCCAGAGCCGTGGCCCTACCGGAAAATGCTTCGCAGGCTGGCGCGACGGCGCAACGTGGGCGCCGGTGGCGCCGAGGCTGACGGCCACCGCAAAGCCCGCAGCCCCAGGGGCTGTGGGGCCACGCGAGCGGCTGCCAAAGAGCTTTCCAACGAGGCACGGCTTTCCCTCCTGGCTCTTCGGGCATGGGAGCTGTCGCCAGAGCCGCGGCCCTACCGGAAAATGCTTCGCAGGCTGGCGCGGCTGCCCTACCTGGGCGCCGGTGTCGCCCAGGCTGACGGCCGCCGGAAAGCCCGCAGCCCCACGGGCTGTGGGGCCACGCAAGCGGCTGCCAAAGAGCTTTCCAACGAGGCACGGCTTTCCCTCCTGGCTCTTCGGCCGTGGGATCTCTCGCCAGAGCCGCAGACCTACCGGAAAATGCTTCGCAGGCTGGCGCGGCGGCACAACGTGGGCGCCGGTGGCGCCTAGGCAGACGGCCGCCGCAAATCCCGCAGCCCCACGGGCTGTGGGGCCACGCGAGTGGCTGCCAAAGAGCTTTCCAAGGAGGCACGGCTTTCCCTCCTGGCTCTTCGGGCGTGGGAGCTGTCGCCAGAGACGCGGCCCTACCGGAAAATGCTTCGCAGGCTGGCGCAGCGGCGCCATGTGGGCGCCGGTGTCGCCGAGGCTGACGGCCGCCACAAAGCCCGCAGCCCCACGGGCTGTGGGGACACGCGAGTGGCTGCCAAAGAGCTTTCCAAAGAGGAATGGCTTTCCCTCCTGGCTCTTCGGGCGTGGGAGCTGTCGCCAGAGCCGCAGACCTACCGGAAAATGCTTCGCAGGCTGGCGCGTCTGCCTCACATGGGTGCCGGTGTCGCCCAGGCTGACGGCCGCCGGAAAGCCCGCAGCCCCATGGGCTGTGGGGCCACGCGAGCGGCTGCCAAAGAGCTTTCCAACGAGGCACGGCTTTCCCTCCTGGCTCTTCGGGCGTGGGAGCTGTCGCCAGAGCCGCGGCCCTACCGGAAAATGCTTCGCAGGCTGGCGCGGCTGCCCCACCTGGGCGCCGGTGTCGCCCAGGCTGACGGCCGCCGGAAAGCCCGCAGCCCCACGGGCTATGGGGCCACGCGAGCGGCTGCCAAAGAGCTTTCCAATGAGGCACAGCTTTCCCTCCTGGCTCTTCGGGCGTGGGAGCTGTCGCCAGAGCTGCAGCCCTACAGGAAAATGCTTCGCAGGCTGGCGCGGCGGCACCACGTGGGCGCCGGTGGCCCCCAGGCTCACGGCCGACGCAAAGCCCGCAGCCCCACGGGCTGTGGGGCCACGCGAGCGGCTGCCAAAGAGCTTTCCAACGAGGCACGGCTTTCCCTCCTGGCTCTTCGGGCGTGGGAGCTGTCACCAGAGCCGCGGCCCTTCCGGAAAATGCTTCGCAGGCTGGCGCGGCGGCCCCACCTGGGCGCCGGTGGCGCTGAGGCTGACGGCCGCCGGAAAGCCCGCAGCCCCACGGGTTGTGGGGCCACGCGAGCGGCTGCCAAAGAGCTTTCCAACTAGGCACGGCTTTCCCTCCTGGCTCTTCGGGCGTGGGAGCTGTCGCCAGAGACGCGGCCCTACCGGAAAATGCTTCGCAGGCTGGCGCAGCGGCGCCACGTGGGCGCCGGTGGCGCCGAGGCTGACGGCCGCCGCAAAGCCCGCAGCCCCAGGGGCTGTGGGGCCACGCGAGCAGCTGCCAAAGAGCTTTCCAACGAGGCATGGCTTTCCCTCCTGGCTCTTCGGGCGTGGGAGCTGTCGCCAGAGCTGCAGCCCTACCGGAAAATGCTTCGCAGGCTGGCGCGGCGGCTCCACATGGGCGCCGGTGTCGCCCAGGCTGACGGCCGCCGTAAAGCCCGCAGCCCCAGGGGCTGTGGGGCCACGCGAGCGGCTGCCAAAGAGCTTTCCAACGAGGCACGGCTTTCCCTCCTGGCTCTTCCGCCGTGGGAGCTGTCGCCAGAGCTGCAGCCCTAACGGAAAATGCTTCGCAGTCTGGCGCGGCGGCGCAACGTGGGCGCCGATGGCGCCGAGGCTGACGGCCGCCGCAAAGCCCGCAGCCCCACGGGCTGTGGGGCCAGGCGAGCGGCTGCCAAAGAGCTTTCCAACGAGGCACGGCTTTCCCTCCTGGCTCTTCGGGCGTGGGAGCTGTCGCCAGAGCCGCGGCCCTACTGGAAAATGCTTCGCAGGCTGGTGCAGCAGCGCCATGTGGGCGACGGTGGCGCCGAGGCTGACGGCCGCCGCAAAGCCTGCAGCCCCATGGGCTGTGGGGCCATGTGAGCGGCTGCCAAAGAGCTTTCCAACGAGGCACGGCTTTCCCTCCTGGCTCTTCGGGCGTGGGAGCTGTCGCCAGAGACGCGGCCCTACCGGAAAATGCTTCGCAGGCTGGCGCGGCGGCACCACTAGGGCGCCGGTGTCGCCCAGGCTGACGGCCACCGGAAAGCCCGCAGCCCCACGGGCTGTGGGGCCACGCGAGCGACTGCCAAAGAGCTTTCCAACGAGGCACGGCTTTCCCTCCTGGCTCTTCGGGCGTGGGAGCTGTCGCCAGAGACGCGGCCCTTCCGGAAAATGCTTCGCAGGCTGTCGCGGCGGCACCACCTGGGCGCCGGTGGCGCTGAGGTTGACGGCTGCCGCAAAGCCCGCAGCCCCACGGGCTGTGGGCCCACGCGAGCGGCTGCCAAAGAGCTTTCCAACGAGGCACGGCTTTCCCTCCTGGCTCTTCGGGCGTGGGAGCTGTCGCCAGAGACGCGGCCCTACCGGAAAATGCTTCGCAGGCTGGCGCGGCGGTGCCACATGGGCGCCGGTGTCGCCCAGGCTGACGGCCGCCGCAAAGCCCGCAGCCCCACGGGCTGTGGGGCCACGCGAGCGGCTGCCAAAGAGCTTTCCAACGAGGCACGGCTTTCCCTCCTGGCTCTTCGGGCGTGGGAGCTGTCACCAGAGCCGCGGCCCTTCCGGAAAATGCTTCGCAGGCTGGCGCGGCTGCCCCACATGGGCGCCGGTGTCGCCGAGGCTGATGGCCGCCGCAAAGCCCGCAGCCCCATGGGCTGTGGGGCCACGCGAGCGGCTGCCAAAGAGCTTTCCAATGAGGCACGGCTTTTCCTCCTGGCTCTTCCGGCGTGGGAGCTGTCGCCAGAGCTGCAGCCCTACTGGAAAATGCTTCACAGGCTGGCGCGGCGGCGCCACGTGGGCGCCGATGGCGCCGAGGCTGACGGCCGCCGCAAAGCCCGCAGCCCCACGGACTGTGGGGCCATGCGAGCGGCTGCCAAAGAGCTTTCCAACGAGGCACGGCTTTCCCTCCTGGCTCTTCGGCCGTGGGAGCTGTTGCCAGAGCCGCGGACCTACCGGAAAATGCTTCGCAGGCTGGCGCGGCGGCACCACGTGGGCACCGGTGTCGCCAAGGCTGACGGCCGCCGCAAAGCCCGCAGCCCCAGGGGCTGTGGGGCCACGCGAGCGGCTGCCAAAGAGCTTTCCAACGAGGCACAGCTTTCCCTCCTGGCTCTTCGGGCGTGGGAGCTGTCGCCAGAGCTGCAGACCTACCGGAAAATCCTTCGAAGGCTGGCGCGGCGGCGCCACATGGGCGCCGATGTCGCCCAGGCTGACGGCCGCCGCAAAGCCCGCAGCCCCACGGGCTGTGGGGCCACGCGAGCGACTGCCAAAGAGCTTTCCAACGAGGCACGGCTTTCCCTCCTGGCTCTTCGGGCATGGGAGCTGTCGCCAGAGACGCGGCCCTAACGGAAAATGCTTCGCAGGCTGGCGCGGCTGCCCCACCTGGGCGCCGGTGTCGCCCAGGCTGACGGCCGCCGCAAAGCCCGCAGCCCCACGGGCTGTGCGGCCACGCGAGCGGCTGCCAAAGAGCTTTCCAATGAGGCACGGCTTTCCCTCCTGGCTCTTCGGGCGTGGCAGCTGTCGCCAGAGCCGCGGCCCTACCGGAAAATGCTTCGCAGGCTGGCGCGGCTGCCCCACCTGGGCGCCGGTGTCGCCCAGGCTGACGGCCGCCGGAAAGCCCGCAGCCCCACGGGCTATGGGGCCACGCGAGCGGCTGCCAAAGAGCTTTCCAATGAGGCACAGCTTTCCCTCCTGGCTCTTCGGGCGTGGGAGCTGTCGCCAGAGCTGCAGCCCTACAGGAAAATGCTTCGCAGGCTGGCGCGGCGGCACCACGTGGGCGCCGGTGGCACCCAGGCTGACGGCCGACGCAAAGCCCGCAGCCCCAGGGGCTGTGGGGCCACGCGAGCGGCTGCCAAAGAGCTTTCCAATGAGGCACGGCTTTCCCTCCTGGCTTTTCGGGCATGGGAGCTGTCGCCAGAGCTGCAGCCCTACCGGAAAATGCTTCGCAGGCTGGCGCGGCGGCTCCACATGGGCGCCGGTGGAGCCGAGGCTGATGGCCGCCGCAAAGCCCGCAGCCCCACGGGCTGTGGGGCCATGCGAGCGGCTGCCAAAGAGCTTTCCAACGAGGCATGGCTTTCCCTCCTGGCTCTTCGGCCATGGGATCTGTCGCCAGAGCCGCAGACCTACCGGAAAATTCTTCGCAGGCTGGCGCGGCGGCGCAACGTGGGCGCCGGTGGCGCCTAGGCAGACGGCCGCCGGAAAGCCCGCAGCCCCACGGGCTGTGGGGCCACGCGAGTGGCTGCCAAAGAGCTTTCCAACGAGGCACGGCTTTCCCTCCTGGATCTTCCGGCGTGGGAGCTGTCGCCAGAGCTGCAGCCCTACCGGAAAATGCTTCGCAGGCTGGCGTGGCGGCGCCACGTGGGCGCTGGTGGCGCCCAGGCTGACGGCCGCCGCAAAGCCCGCAGCCCCACGGGCTGTGGGGCCATGCGAGCGGCTGCCAAAGAGCTTTCCAACGAGGCACGGCTTTCCCTCCTGGCTCTTCGGCCGTGGGAGCTGTCGCCAGAGCCGCGGCCCTACCGGAAAATGCTTCGCAGGCTGGCGCGGCGGCCCCACCTGGGCGATGGTGTCGCCGAGGCTGACGGCCGCCGCAAAGCCCGCAGCCCCACGGGCTGTGGGGCCACGCGAGCGGCTGCCAAAGAGCTTTCCAACGAGGCACGGCTTTCCCTCCTGGCTCTTCGGGCGTGGGAGCTGTCGCCAGAGCCGCGGCCCTACCGGAAAATGCTTCGCAGGCTGGCGCGGCGGCGCCACGTGGGCGCCGGTGTCGCCCAGGCTGACGGCCGCCGGAAAGCCCGCAGCCCCACGGGCTGTGGGGCCATGCGAGCGGCTGCCAAAGAGCTTTCCAACGAGGCACGGCTTTCCCTCCTGGCTCTTCGGGCGTGGGAGCTGTCGCCAGAGACGCGGCCCTACCGGAAAATGCTTCGCAGGCTGGTGCAGCAGCGCCATGTGGGCGACGGTGGCGCCGAGGCTGATGGCCGCCGCAAAGCCCGCAGCCCCACGGGCTGTGGGGCCATGCGAGCGGCTGCCAAAGAGCTTTCCAACGAGGCACGGCTTTCCCTCCTGGCTCTTCGGGCGTGGGAGCTGTCGCCAGAGCTGCAGCCCTACCGGAAAATGCTTCGCAGGCTGGCGCGGCGGCTCCACGTGGGCGCCGGTGTCACCCAGGCTGACGGCCGCCGCAAAGCCCGCAGCCCCATGGGCTGTGGGGCCACGTGAGCGGCTGCCAAAGAGCTTTCCAACGAGGCACGGCTTTCCCTCCTGGCTCTTCGGGCGTGGGAGCTGTCGCCAGATACGCGGCCCTACCGGAAAATGCTTCGCAGGCTGGCGCGGCTGCCCCACTTGGGCGCCGGTGTCGCACAGGCTGACGGCCGCCGGAAAGCCCGCAGCCCCACGGGCTGTGGGGCCACGCGAGCGGCTGCCAAAGAGCTTTCCAATGAGGCACGGCTTTCCCTCCTGGCTCTTCGGGCGTGGGAGCTGTCGCCAGAGCCACAGACCTACCGGAAAATGCTTCGCAGGCTGGCGCGGCTGCCCCACCTGGGCGCCGGTGTCGCCCAGGCTGACGGCCGCCGCAAAGCCCGCAGCCCCACGGGCTGTGTGGCCACGCGAGCGGCTGCCAAAGAGCTTTCCAACGAGGCATGGCTTTCCCTCCTGGCTCTTCGGGCGTGGGAGCTGTCGCCAGAGCCGCGGCCCTTCCGGAAAATGCTTCGCAGGCTGGCGCAGCGGCCGCACCTGGGCGCCGGTGTCGCCCAGGCTGACGGCCGCCGGAAAGCTCGCAGCCCCACGGGCTGTGGGGCCACGCGAGCGGCTGCCAAAGAGCTTTCCAATGAGGCACGGCTTTCCCTCCTGGCTCTTCGGGCGTGGGAGCTGTCGCCAGAGCCGCGGCCCTACCGGAAAATGCTTCGCAGCCTGGTGCAGCAGCGCCATGTGGGCGCCGGTGGCGCCGAGGCTGATGGCCGCCGCAAAGCCCGCAGCCCCATGGGCTGTGGGGCCACGCGAGCGGCTGCCAAAGAGCTTTCCAACGAGGCACGGCTTTCCCTCCTGGCTCTTCGGGCGTGGGAGCTGTCGCCAGAGCTGCAGCCCTAACGGAAAATGCTTCGCAGGCTGGCGTGGCGGCGCCACGTGGTCGCCGGTGGCGCCCAGGCTGACGGCCGCCGCAAAGCCCGCAGCCTCACGGGCTGTGGGGCCACGCGAGTGGCTGCCAAAGAGCTTTCCAACGAGGCATGGCTTTCCCTCCTGGCTCTTCGGGCGTGGGAGCTGTTGCCAGAGCCGCGGCCCTACCGGAAAATGCTTCGCTGGATGGCGCGGCGGCGCCATGTGGGCGACGGTGGCGCCGAGGCTGACGGCCACCGCAAAGTCCGCAGCCCCACGGGCTGTGGGACCACGCGAGGGGCTGCCAAAGAGCTTTCCAAGGAGGCACGGCTTTCCCTCCTGGCTCTTCGGGCGTGGGAGCTGTCGCCAGAGCCGCAGACCTACCGGAAAATGCTTCGCAGGCTGGTGCAGCAGCGCCATGTGGGCGACAATGGCGCCGAGGCTGATGGCCGCCGCAAAGCCCGCAGCCCCACGGGCTGTGGGGCCACGCGAGCGGCTGCCAAAGAGCTTTCCAACGAGGCACGGCTTTCCCTCCTGGCTCTTCGGGCGTGGGAGCTGTCGCCAGAGCCGCGGCCCTACCGGAAAATGCTTCGCAGGCTGGCGCGACGGCCCCACGTGGGCGCCAGTGGCGCCCAGGCTGACGGCCGCCGGAAAGCCCGCAGCCCCACGAACTGTGGGGCCACGCGAGCGGCTGCCAAAGAGCTTTCCAACGAGGCACGGCTTTCCCTCCTGGCTCTTCGGGCGTGGGAGCTGTCGTCAGAGCCGCTGCCCTACCGGAAAATGCTTCGCAGGCTGGCGCGGCGGCCCCACCTGGGCGCCGGTGGCGCTGAGGCTGACGGCCGCCGGAAAGCCCGCAGCCCCACGGGTTGTGGGGCCACCCGAGCGGCTGCCAAAGAGCTTTCCAACGAGGCACGGCTTTCCCTCCTGGCTGTTCGGGCGTGGGAGCTGTCGCCAGAGACGCGGCCCCACCGGAAAATGCTTCGCAGGCTGGCGCGGCGGCGCCACGTTGGCGCCGGTGTCGCCGAGGCTGACGGCCACCGCAAAGCCCGCAGCCCCAGGGGCTGTGGGGCCACGCGAGCGGCTGCCAAAGAGCTTTCCAACGAGGCACGGCTTTCCCTCCTGGCTCTTCGGGCGTGGGAGCTGTCGCCAGAGATGCAGCCCTACCGGAAAATGCTTCGCAGGCTGGCGCGGCGGCTCCACATGGGCGCCGGTGTCGCCCAGGCTGACGGCCGCCGTAAAGCCCGCAGCCCCATGGACTGTAGGGCCACGCAAGCGGCTGCCAAAGAGCTTTCCAACGAGGCACGGCTTTCCCTCCTGGCTCTTCGGGCGTGGGAGCTGTCGCCAGAGCCGCGGCCCTACCGGAAAATGCTTCGCAGGCTGGCGCGGCTGCCCCACCTGGGCGCCGGTGTCGCCCAGGCTGACGGCCGCCGGAAAGCCCGCAGCCCCATGGGCTGTGGGGCCACGCGAGCGGCTGCCAAAGAGCTTTCCAATGAGGCACGGCTTTCCCTCCTGGCTCTTCGGCCGTGGGAGCTGTCACCAGAGATGCAGCCCTAGTGGAAAATGCTTCGCAGGCTGCCGCGGCGGCACCACGAGGGGGCCGGAGGAGCCGAGGCTGATGGCTGCCGCAAAGCCCGCAGCCCCACGGGCTGTGGGGCCACGCGAGCGGCTGCCAAAGAGCTTTCCAACGAGGCACGGATTTCCCTCCTGGCTCTTCGGGCGTGGGAGCTGTCGCCAGAGCCGCAGACCTACCGGAAAATGCTTCGCAGTCTGGTGCGGCGGCGCAACGTGGGCGCCGGTGGCGCCTAGGCAGACGGCCGCCGCAAAGCCCGCAGCCCCACGGGCTGTGGGGCCACGCGAGCGGCTGCCAAAGAGCTTTCCAAGGAGGCACGGCTTTCCCTCCTGGCTCTTCGGGCGTGGGAGCTGTCGCCAGAGCCGCGGCCCTTCCGGAAAATGCTTCGAAGGCTGGCGCGGCGGCCCCACCTGGGCGCCGGTGTCGCCCAGGCTGACGGCCGCCGGAAAGCCCGCAGCCCCACGGGCTGTGGGGCCACGCGAGCGGCTGCCAAAGAGCTTTCCAACGAGGCACGGCTTTCCCTCCTGGCTCTTCGGGCGTGGGAGCTGTCGCCAGAGCCGCGGCCCTACCGGAAAATGCTTCGCAGCCTGGTGCAGCAGCGCCATGTGGGCGCCGGTGGCGCCGAGGCTGATGGCCGCCGCAAAGCCCGCAGCCCCATGGGCTGTGGGGCCACGCGAGCGGCTGCCAAAGAGCTTTCCAACGAGGCACGGCTTTCCCTCCTGGCTCTTCGGGCGTGGGAGCTGTCGCCAGAGCTGCAGCCCTAACGGAAAATGCTTCGCAGGCTGGCGCGGCGGCGCCACGTGGGCGCCGGTGGCGCCTAGGCAGACGGCCGCCGCAAAGCCCGCAGCCCCACGGCCTGTGGGGCCACGCGAGCGGCTGCCAAAGAGCTTTCCAACGAGGCACGGCTTTCCCTCCTGGCTCTTCGGGCGTTGGAGCTGTCGCCAGATACGCGGCCCTACCGGAAAATGCTTCGCAGGCTGGCGCGGCGGCGCCATGTGGGCGCCGGTGGCGCCGAGGCTGACGGCCACCGCAAAGCCCGCAGCCCCAGGGGCTGTGGGGCCACGCGAGCGGCTGCCAAAGAGCTTTCCAACGAGGCACGGCTTTCCCTCCTGGCTCTTCGGGCGTGGGAGCTGTCGCCAGAGCCGCGGCCCTACCGGAAAATGCTTCGCAGGCTGGCGCGGCGGCGCCACGTGGGCGCCGGTGGCGCCGAGGCTGACGGCCACCGCAAAGCCCGCAGCCCCACGGGCTGTGGGGCCATGCGAGCGGCTGCCAAAGAGCTTTCCAACGAGGCACGGCTTTCCCTCCTGGCTCTTCGGGTGTGGGAGCTGTCGCCAGAGCTGCAGCCCTACCGGAAAATGCTTCGCAGGCTGGTGCAGCAGCGCCATGTGGGCGCCGGTGGCGCCGAGGCTGATGGCCGCCGCAAAGCCCGCAGCCCCACGGGCTGTGGGGCCACGCGAGCGGCTGCCAAAGAGCTTTCCAACGAGGCACGGCTTTCCCTCCTGGCTCTTCGGGCGTGGGAGCTGTCGCCAGAGACGCGGCCCTACCGGTAAATTCTTCGCAGGCTGGCGCGGCTGCCCTACCTGGGCGCCGGTGTCGCCCAGGCTGACGGCCGCCGGAAAGCCCGCAGCCCCACGGGCTGTGGGGCCACGCGAGTGGCTGCCAAAGAGCTTTCCAATGAGGCACGGCTTTCCCTCCTGGCTCTTGGGGCGTGGGAGCTGTCGCCAGAGCTGCAGCCCTACCGGAAAATGCTTCGCAGGCTGGCGCGGCGGCACCACGTGGGCGCCGGTGGAGCCGAGGCTGATGGCCGCCGCAAAGCCCGCAGCCCCACGGGCTGTGGGGCCACGCGAGCGGCTGCCAAAGAGCTTTCCAACGAGGCATGGCTTTCCCTCCTGGCTCTTCGGCCGTCGGAGCTGTCGCCAGAGCCGCAGACCTACCGGAAAATGCTTCGCAGGCTGGCGCGGCGGCGCAACGTGGGCGCCGGTGGCGCCTAGGCAGACGGCCACCGCAAAGCCCGCAGCCACACGGCCTGTGGGGCCACGCGAGCGGCTGCCAAAGAGCTTTCCAACGAGGCACGGCTTTCCCTCCTGGCTCTTCGGGCGTGGGAGCTGTCACCAGAGCCGCAGATCTACCGGAAAATGCTTCGCAGGCTGGCGTGGCGGCGCAACGTGGGCGCCGGTGGCGCCTAGGCAGACGGCCGCCGCAAAGCCCGCAGCCCCACGGGCTGTGGGGCCACGCGAGTGGCTGCCAAAGAGCTTTCCAACGAGGCACGGCTTTCCCTCCTGGCTCTTCGGGTGTGGAGCTGTCGCCAGAGCCGCGGCCCTACCGGAAAATGCTTCGCAGGCTGGCGCGGCGGCCCCACCTGGGCGCCGGTGGCGCAGAGGCTGACGGCCGCCGCAAAGCCCGCAGCCCCAGGGGCTGTGGGGCCACGCAAGCGGCTGCCAAAGAGCTTTCCAACGAGGCACGGCTTTCCCTCCTGGCTCTTTGGGCGTGGGAGCTGTCGCCAGAGCTGCAGCCCTACCGGAAAATGCTTTGCAGGCTGGCGCGGCGGCGCAACGTGGGCGCCGGTGGCGCCGAGGCTGACGGCCACCGCAAAGCCCGCAGCCCCAGGGGCTGTGGGGCCACGCGAGCGGCTGCCAAAGAGCTTTCCAACGAGGCACGGCTTTCCCTCCTGGCTCTTCGGGCATGGGAGCTGTCGCCAGAGACGCGGCCCTACCGGAAAATGCTTCGCAGGCTGGCGCGGCTGCCCTACCTGGGCGCCGGTGTCGCCCAGGCTGACGGCCGCCGGAAAGCCCGCAGCCCCACGGGCTGTGGGGCCACGCAAGCGGCTGCCAAAGAGCTTTCCAACGAGGCACGGCTTTCCCTCCTGGCTCTTCGGGCGTGGGAGCTGTCGTCAGACCTGCAGCCCTACCTGAAAAATGCTTCGCAGGCGGGCGCGGCGGCACCACGTGGGCGCCGGTGGCGCCGAGGCTGATGGCCGCCGCAAAGCCCGCAGCCCCTCGGGCTGTGGGGCCACGCGAGCGGCTGCCAAAGAGCTTTCCAACGAGGCATGGCTTTCCCTCCTGGCTCTTCGGCCGTGGGATCTGTCGCCAGAGCCGCAGACCTACCGGAAAATGCTTCGCAGGCTGGCGCGGCGGCGCAACGTGGGCGCCGGTGGCGCCTAGGCAGACGGCCGCCGCAAAGCCCGCAGCCCCACGGGCTGTGGGGCCACGCGAGTGGCTGCCAAAGAGCTTTCCAACGAGGCACGGCTTTCCCTCCTGGCTCTTCGGGCGTGGGAGCTGTCGCCAGAGACGCGGCCCTTCCGGAAAATGCTTCGCAGGCTGTCGCGGCGGCCCCACCTGGGCACCGGTGGCGCTGAGGTTGACGGCTGCCGCAAAGCCCGCAGCCCCACGGGCTGTGGGGCCACGCGAGTGGCTGCCAAAGAGCTTTCCAACGAGGCACGGCTTTCCCTCCTGGCTCTTCGGGCGTGGGAGCTGTCGCCAGAGCCGCGGCCCTACCGGAAAATGCTTTGCAGGCTGGCGCGGCGGCGCCACATGGGCGCCGATGGCGCCGAGGCTGACGGCCGCCGCAAAGCCCGCAGCCCCACGGGCTGTGGGGCCATGCGAGCGGCTGCCAAAGAGCTTTCCAAGGAGGCACGGCTTTCCCTCCTGGCTCTTCGGGCGTGGGAGCTGTCGCCAGAGACGCGGCCCTACCGGAAAATGCTTCGCAGGCTGGCGCAGCGGCGCCATGTGGGCGCCGGTGTCGCCGAGGCTGACGGCCGCCGCAAAGCCCGCAGCCCCACGGGCTGTGGGGCCACGCGAGCGGCTGCCAAAGAGCTTTCCAAAGAGGAATGGCTTTCCCTCCTGGCTCTTCGGGCGTGGGAGCTGTCGCCAGAGCCGCAGACCTACCGGAAAATGCTTCGCAGGCTGGCGCGTCTGCCTCACATGGGTGCCGGTGTCGCCCAGGCTGACGGCCGCCGGAAAGCCCGCAGCCCCATGGGCTGTGGGGCCACGCGAGCGGCTGCCAAAGAGCTTTCCAACGAGGCACGGCTTTCCCTCCTGGCTCTTCGGGCGTGGGAGCTGTCGCCAGAGCCGCGGCCCTACCGGAAAATGCTTCGCAGGCTGGCGCGGCTGCCCCACCTGGGCGCCGGTGTCGCCCAGGCTGACGGCCGCCGGAAAGCCCGCAGCCCCACGGGCTATGGGGCCACGCGAGCGGCTGCCAAAGAGCTTTCCAATGAGGCACAGCTTTCCCTCCTGGCTCTTCGGGCGTGGGAGCTGTCGCCAGAGCTGCAGCCCTACAGGAAAATGCTTCGCAGGCTGGCGCGGCGGCACCACGTGGGCGCCGGTGGCACCCAGGCTGACGGCCGACGCAAAGCCCGCAGCCCCACGGGCTGTGGGGCCACGCGAGCGGCTCCCAAAGAGCTTTCCAACGAGGCACGGCTTTCCCTCCTGGCTCTTCGGCCGTGGGAGCTGTCGCCAGAGCCGCGGCCCTTCCGGAAAATGCTTCGAAGGCTGGCGCGGCGGCCCCACCTGGGCGGCGGTGGCGCTGAGGCTGACGGCCGCCGGAAAGCCCGCAGCCCCACGGGTTGTGGGGCCACGCGAGCGGCTGCCAAAGAGCTTTCCAACGAGGCACGGCTTTCCCTCCTGGCTCTTCGGGCGTGGGAGCTGTCGCCAGAGACGCGGCCCTACCGGAAAATGCTTCGCAGGCTGGCGCGGCGGCGCCACGTGTGCGCCGGTGGCGCCGAGGCTGACGGCCGCCGCAAAGCCCGCAGCCCCAGGGGCTGTGGGGCCACACGAGCGGCTGCCAAAGAGCTTTCCAACGAGGCACGGCTTTCCCTCCTGGCTCTTCGGGCGTGGGAGCTGTCGCCAGAGCTGCAGCCCTACCGGAAAATGCTTCGCAGGCTGGCGCGGCGGCTCCACATGGGCGCCGGTGTCGCCCAGGCTGACGGCCGCCGTAAAGCCCGCAGCCCCAGGGGCTGTGGGGCCACGCGAGCGGCTGCCAAAGAGCTTTCCAACGAGGCACGGCTTTCCCTCCTGGCTCTTCCGGCGTGGGAGCTGTCGCCAGAGCTGCAGCCCTAACGGAAAATGCTTCGCAGTCTGGCGCGGCGGCGCAACGTGGGCGCCGATGGCGCCGAGGCTGACGGCCGCCGGAAAGCCCGCAGCCCCACGGGCTGTGGGGCCAGGCGAGCGGCTGCCAAAGAGCTTTCCAACGAGGCACGGCTTTCCCTCCTGGCTCTTCGGGCGTGGGAGCTGTCGCCAGAGCCGCGGCCCTACTGGAAAATGCTTCGCAGGCTGGTGCAGCAGCGCCATGTGGGCGACGGTGGCGCCGAGGCTGACGGCCGCCGCAAAGCCCGCAGCCCCACGGGCTGTGGGACCACGTGAGCGGCTACCAAAGAGCTTTCCAACGAGGCACGGCTTTCCCTCCTGGCTCTTCGGGCGTGGGAGCTGTCGCCAGAGCTGCAGCCCTACCGGAAAATGCTTCGCAGGCTGGCGCGGCGGCTCCACATGGGCGCCGGTGTCGCCCAGGTTGACGGCCGCCGGAAAGCCCGCAGCCCCATGGGCTGTGGGGCCACGTGAGCGGCTGCCAAAGAGCTTTCCAACGAGGCACGGCTTTCCCTCCTGGCTCTTCGGGCGTGGGAGCTGTCGCCAGAGCCGCGGCCCTACCGGAAAATGCTTCGCAGGCTGGCGCGGCTGCCCCACTAGGGCGCCGGTGTCGCCGAGGCTGACGGCCGCCGCAAAGCCCGCAGCCCCACGGGCTGTGGGGCCACGCGAGCGGCTGCCAAAGAGCTTTCCAATGAGGCACGGCTTTCCCTCCTGGCTCTTCGGGCGTGGGAGCTGTCGCCAGAGCCACGGCCCTACCGGAAAATGCTTCGCAGGCTGGCGCGGCTGCCCCACCTGGGCGCCGGTGTCGCCCAGGCTGACGGCCGCCGCAAAGCCCGCAGCCCCACGGGCTGTGGGGCCACGCGAGCGGCTGCCAAAGAGCTTTCCAACGAGGCATGGCTTTCCCTCCTGGCTCTTCGGGCGTGGGAGCTGTCGCCAGAGCCGCAGACCTACCGGAAAATGCTTCGCAGGCTGGTGCGGCGGCGCACGTGGGCGCCGGTGGCGCCTAGGCAGACGGCCGCCGCAAAGCCCGCAGCCCCACGGGCTGTGGGGCCACGCGAGCGGCTGCCAAAGAGCTTTCCAACGAGGCACGGCTTTCCCTCCTGGCTCTTCGGGCGTGGGAGCTGTCGCCAGAGACGCGGCCCTTCCGGAAAATGCTTCGCAGGCTGGCGCGGCGGCCGCACCTGGGCGCCGGTGTCGCCCAGGCTGACGGCCGCCGCAAAGCCCGCAGCCCCACGGGCTGTGGGGCCACGCGAGCGGCTGCCAAAGAGCTTTCCAACGAGGCACGGCTTTCCCTCCTGGCTCTTCGGGCGTGGGAGCTGTCGCCAGAGCTGCATCCCTACCGGAAAATGCTTCGCAGCCTGGTGCAGCAGCGCCATGTGGGCGCTGGTGGCGCCGAGGCTGATGGCCGCCGCAAAGTCCGCAGCCCCACGGGCTGTGGGGCCACGCGAGGGGCTGCCCAAGAGCTTTCCAAGGAGGCACGGCTTTCCCTCCTGGCTCTTCGGGCGTGGGAGCTGTCGCCAGAGCTGCAGCCCTACCGGAAAAAGCTTCGCAGGCTGGCGCGTCGGCTCCACATGGGCGCCGGTGTCGCCCAGGCTGACGGCCGCCGCAAAGCCCGCAGCCCCATGGGCTGTGGGGCCACGTGAGCGGCTGCCAAAGAGCTTTCCAACGAGGCACGGCTTTCCCTCCTGGCTCTTCGGGCGTGGGAGCTGTCGCCAGAGACGCGGCCCTTCCGGAAAATGCTTCGCAGGCTGTCGCGGCGGCCCCACCTGGGCGCCGGTGGCGCTGAGGTTGACGGCTGCCGCAAAGCCCGCAGCCCCACGGGCTGTGGGCCCACGCGAGCGGCTGCCAAAGAGCTTTCCAACGAGGCACGGCTTTCCCTCCTGGCTCTTCGGGCGTGGGAGCTGTCGCCAGAGGCGCGGCCCTACCGGAAAATGCTTCGCAGGCTGGCGCGGCGGTGCCACATGGGCGCCGGTGTCGCCCAGCCTGACGGCCGCCGCAAAGCCCGCAGCCCCACGGGCTGTGGGGCCACGCGAGCGGCTGCCAAAGAGCTTTCCAACGAGGCACGGCTTTCCCTCCTGGCTCTTCGGGCGTGGGAGCTGTGGCCAGAGCCGCGGCCCTACCGGAAAATGCTTCGCAGGCTGGCGCGGCTGCCCCACATGGGCGCCGGTGTCGCCGAGGCTGATGGCCGCCGCAAAGCCCGCAGCCCCATGGGCTGTGGGGCCACGCGAGCGGCTGCCAAAGAGCTTTCCAATGAGGCACAGCTTTTCCTCCTGGCTCTTCCGGCGTGGGAGCTGTCGCCAGAGCTGCAGCCCTACAGGAAAATGCTTCGCAGGCTTGCGCGGCGGCACCACGTGGGCGCCGGTGGCACCCAGGCTGACGGCCGCCGCAAAGCCCGCAGCCCCACGGGCTTTGGGGCCACGCGAGCGGCTGCCAAAGAGCTTTCCAACGAGGCACGGCTTTCCCTCCTGGCTCCTCGGGCGTGGGAGCTGTCGCCAGACCCGCCGCCCTACCGGAAAATGCTTCACAGGCTGGCGCGGCGGCGCCACGTGGGCGCCGATGGCGCTGAGGCTGACGGCCGCCGCAAAGCCCGCAGCCCCACGGACTGTGGGGCCATGCGAGCGGCTGCCAAAGAGCTTTCCAACGAGGCACGGCTTTCCCTCCTGGCTCTTCGGGCGTGGGAGCTGTTGCCAGAGCCGCGGACCTACCGGAAAATGCTTCGCAGGCTGGCGCGGCGGCGCCACGTGGGCACCGGTGTCGCCAAGGCTGACGGCCGCCGCAAAGCCCGCAGCCCCAGGGGCTGTGGGGCCACGCGAGCGGCTGCCAAAGAGCTTTCCAACGAGGCACAGCTTTCCCTCCTGGCTCTTCGGGCGTGGGAGCTGTCGCCAGAGCTGCAGACCTACCGGAAAATCCTTCGAAGGCTGGCGCGGCGGCCCCACCTGGGCGCCGGTGGCGCTGAGGCTGACGGCCGCCGGAAAGCCCGCAGCCCCACGGGTTGTGGGGCCACGCGAGCGGCTGCCAAAGAGCTTTCCAACGAGGCACGGCTTTCCCTCCTGGCTCTTCGGGCGTGGGAGCTGTCGCCAGAGCCGCGGCCCTAACGGAAAATGCTTCGCAGGCTGGCGCGGCTGCCCCACCTGGGCGCCGGTGTCGCCCAGGCTGACGGCCGCCGCAAAGCCCGCAGCCCCACGGGCTGTGGGGCCACGCGAGCGGCTGCCAAAGAGCTTTCCAATGAGGCACGGCTTTCCCTCCTGGCTCTTCGGGCGTGGGAGCTGTCGCCAGAGCCGCGGCCCTACCGGAAAATGCTTCGCAGGCTGGCGCGGCTGCCCCACCTGGGCGCCGGTGTCGCCCAGGCTGACGGCCGCCGGAAAGCCCGCAGCCCCACGGGCTATGGGGCCACGCGAGCGGCTGCCAAAGAGCTTTCCAATGAGGCACAGCTTTCCCTCCTGGCTCTTCGGGCGTGGGAGCTGTCGCCAGAGCTGCAGCCCTACAGGAAAATGCTTCGCAGGCTGGCGCGGCGGCACCACGTGGGCGCCGGTGGCACCCAGGCTGACGGCCGACGCAAAGCCCGCAGCCCCACGGGCTGTGGGGCCACGCGAGCGGCTGCCAAAGAGCTTTCCAACGAGGCACGGCTTTCCCTCCTGGCTCTTCGGGCGTGGGAGCTGTCGCCAGAGCCGCGGCCCTACCGGAAAATGCTTCGCAGGCTGGCGCGGCGGCCCCACCTGGGCGCCGGTGGCGCTGAGGCTGACGGCCGCCGGAAAGCCCGCAGCCCCACGGGTTGTGGGGCCACGCGAGCGGCTGCCAAAGAGCTTTCCAACGAGGCACGGCTTTCCCTCCTGGCTGTTCGGGCGTGGGAGCTGTCGCCAGAGCCGCGGCCCTACCGGAAAATGCTTCGCAGGCTGGCGCGGCGGCGCCACGTGGGCGCCGGTGGCGCCGAGGCTGACGGCCGCCGCAAAGCCCGCAGCCCCAGGGGCTGTGGGGCCACGCGAGCGGCTGCCCAAGAGCTTTCCAACGAGGCACGGCTTTCCCTCCTGGCTCTTCGGGCGTGGGAGCTGTCGCCAGAGCTGCAGCCCTACCGGAAAATGCTTCGCAGGCTGGTGCAGCAGCGCCATGTGGGCGCCGGTGGCGCCGAGGCTGATGGCCGCCGCAAAGCCCGCAGCCCCAGGGGCTGTGGGGCCACGCGAGCGGCTGCCAAAGAGCTTTCCAATGAGGCACGGCTTTCCCTCCTGGCTTTTCGGGCGTGGGAGCTGTCGCCAGAGCTGCAGCCCTACCGGAAAATGCTTCGCAGGCTGGCGCGGCGGCTCCACATGGGCGCCGGTGTCGCCCAGGCTGACGGCCGCCGCAAAGCCCGCAGCCCCACGGGCTGTGGGGCCACGCGAGCGGCTGCCAAAGAGCTTTCCAACGAGGCACGGCTTTCCCTCCTGGCTCTTCGGGCGTGGGAGCTGTCGCCAGAGACGCGACCCTACCGGAAAATTCTTCGCAGGCTGGCGCGGCTGCCCTACCTGGGCGCCGGTGTCGCCCAGGCTGACGGCCGCCGCAAAGCCCGCAGCCCCACGGGCTGTGGGGCCACGCGAGCGGCTGCCAAAGAGCTTTCCAATGAGGCACGGCTTTCCCTCCTGGCTCTTCGGGCGTGGGAGCTGTCGCCAGAGCTGCAGCCCTACCGGAAAATGCTTCGCAGGCGGGCGCGGCGGCACCACGTGGGTGCCGGTGGAGCCGAGGCTGATGGCCGCCGCAAAGCCCGCAGCCCCACGGGCTGTGGGGCCATGCGAGCGGCTGCCAAAGAGCTTTCCAATGAGGCATGGCTTTCCCTCCTGGCTCTTCGGCCATGGGATCTGTCGCCAGAGCCGCAGACCTACCGGAAAATTCTTCGCAGGCTGGCGCGGCGGCGCAACGTGGGCGCCGGTGGCGCCTAGGCAGACGGCCGCCGCAAAGCCCGCAGCCCCACGGGCTGTGGGGCCACGCGAGCGGCTGCCAAACAGCTTTCCAACGAGGCACGGCTTTCCCTCCTGGCTCTTCGGGCGTGGGAGCTGTCGCCAGAGCCGCGGCCCTTCCGGAAAATGCTTCGCAGGCTGGCGCGGCGGCCCCACCTGGGCGCCGGTGGCGCTGAGGCTGACGGCCGCCGGAAAGCCCGCAGCCCCACGGGTTGTGGGGCCACGCGAGCGGCTGCCAAAGAGCTTTCCAACGAGGCACGGCTTTCCCTCCTGGCTGTTCGGGCGTGGGAGCTGTCGCCAGAGCTGCGGCCCTACCGGAAAATGCTTCGCAGGCTGGCGCGGCGGCGCCACGTGGGCGCCGGTGGCGCCGAGGCTGACGGCCGCCGCAAAGCCCGCAGCCCCACGGGCTGTGGGGCCACGCGAGCGGCTGCCAAAGAGCTTTCCAACGAGGCACGGCTTTCCCTCCTGGCTCTTCGGGCGTGGGAGCTGTCGCCAGAGCTGCAGCCCTACCGGAAAAAGCTTCGCAGGCTGGTGCAGCAGTGCCATGTGGGCGCCGGTGGCGCCGAGGCTGATGGCCGCCGCAAAGCCCGCAGCCCCAGGGGCTGTGGGGCCACGCGAGCGGCTGCCAAAGAGCTTTCCAAAGAGGCACAACTTTCCCTCCTGGCTTTTCGGGCGTGGGAGCTGTCGCCAGAGCTGCAGCCCTACCGGAAAATGCTTCGCAGGCTGGCGCGGCGGCTCCACATGGGCGCCGGTGTCGCCCAGGCTGATGGCCGCCGCAAAGCCCGCAGCCCCACGGGCTGTGGGGCCACGCGAGCGGCTGCCAAAGAGCTTTCCAACGAGGCACGGCTTTCCCTCCTGGCTCTTCGGGCGTGGGAGCTGTTGCCAGAGACGCGGCCCTACCGGTAAATTCTTCGCAGGCTGGCGCGGCTGCCCTACCTGGGGGCCGGTGTCGCCGAGGCTGACGGCCGCCGCAAAGCCCGCAGCCCCACGGGCTGTGGGGCCACGCGAGCGGCTGCCAAAGAGCTTTCCAATGAGGCACGGCTTTCCCTCCTGGCTCTTCGGGCGTGGGAGCTGTCGCCAGAGCTGCAGCCCTACCGGAAAATGCTTCGCAGGCGGGCGCGGCGGCACCACGTGGGCGCCGGTGGAGCCGAGGCTGATGGCCGCCGCAAAGCCCGCAGCCCCACGGGCTGTGGGGCCATGCGAGCGGCTGCCAAAGAGCTTTCCAACGAGGCATGGCTTTCCCTCCTGGCTCTTCGGCCATGGGATCTGTCGCCAGAGCCGCAGACCTACCGGAAAATGCTTCGCAGGCTGGCGCGGCGGCGCAACGTGGGCCCCGGTGGCGCCTAGGCAGACGGCCGCCGCAAAGCCCGCAGCCCCACGGGCTGTGGGGCCACGCGAGTGGCTGCCAAAGAGCTTTCCAACGAGGCACGGCTTTCCCTCCTGGCTCTTCGGGCGTGGGAGCTGTCGCCAGAGACGCGGCCCTTCCGGAAAATGCTTCGCAGGCTGTCGCGGCGGCCCCACCTGGGCGCCGGTGGCGCTGAGGTTGATGGCTGCCGCAAAGTCCGCAGCCCCACGGGCTGTGGGGCCACGCGAGCGGCTGCCAAAGAGCTTTCCAACGAGGCACGGCTTTCCCTCCTGGCTCTTCGGGCGTGGGAGCTGTCGCCAGAGCCGCGGCCCTACCAGAAAATGCTTCGCAGGCTGGCGCGGCGGCGCCATGTGGGCGCCGGTGTCACCCAGGCTGACGGCCGCCGCAAAGCCCGCAGCCCCACGGGCTGTGGGGCCACGTGAGCGGCTGCCAAACAGCTTTCCAAAGAGGAATGGCTTTCCCTCCTGGCTCTTCGGGCGTGGGAGCTGTCGCCAGAGCCGCAGACCTACCGGAAAATGCTTCGCAGGCTGGCGCGTCTGCCCCACATGGGCGTCGGTGTCGCCCAGGCTGACGGCCGCCGGAAAGCCCGCAGCCCCATGGGCTGTGGGGCCACGCGAGCGGCTGCCAAAGAGCTTTCCAACGAGGCACGGCTTTCCCTCCTGGCTCTTCGGGCGTGGGAGCTGTCGCCAGAGACGCGGCCCTACCGGAAAATGCTTTGCAGGCTGGCGCGGCTGCCCCACCTGGGCGCCGGTGTCGCCCAGGCTGACGGCCGCCGCAAAGCCCGCAGCCCCACGGGTTGTGGGGCCACGCGAGCGGCTGCCAAAGAGCTTTCCAACGAGGCACGGCTTTCCCTCCTGGCTCTTCGGGCGTGGGAGCTGTCGCCAGAGCCGCGGCCCTACCGGAAAATGCTTCGCAGGCTGGCGCGGCGGCGCCACGTGGGCGCCGGTGGCGCCGAGGCTGACGGCCGCCGCAAAGCCCGCAGCCCCATGGGCTGTGGGGCCACGCGAGCGGCTGCCAAAGAGCTTTCCAACGAGGCATGGCTTTCCCTCCTGGCTCTTCGGGCGTGGGAGCTGTCGCCAGAGCTGCAGCCCTACCGGAAAATGCTTCGCAGGCTGGCGCGGCGGCTCCACATGGGCGCCGGTGTCGCCCAGGCTGACGGCCGCCGTAAAGCCCGCAGCCCCAGGGGCTGTGGGGCCACGCGAGCGGCTGCCAAAGAGCTTTCCAACGAGGCACGGCTTTCCCTCCTGGCTCTTCGGGCGTGGGAGCTGTCGCCAGAGCTGCAGCCCTACCGGAAAATGCTTCGCAGGCTGGCGCGGCGGCGCAACGTGGGCGCCGGTGGCGCCTAGGCAGACGGCCGCCGCAAAGCCCGCAGCCCCACGGGCTGTGGGGCCACGCGAGCGGCTGCCAAAGAGCTTTCCAACGAGGCACGGCTTTCCCTCCTGGCTCTTCGGGCGTGGGAGCTGTCGCCAGAGACGCGGCCCTACCGGAAAATGCTTCGCAGGCTGGCGCGGCGGCGCCACGTGGGCGCCAGTGGCGCCGTGGCTGACGGCCGCCGCAAGCCCGCAGCCCCACGGGCTGTGGGGGCACGCGAGCGGCTGCCAAAGAGCTTTCCAACGAGGCACGGCTTTCCCTCCTGGCTCTTCGGGCGTGGGAGCTGTCGCCAGAGCTGCAGCCCTATCGGAAAATGCTTCGCAGGCTGGCGCGGCGGCTCCACATGGGCGCCGGTGTCGCCCAGGCTGACGGCCGCCGTAAAGCCCGCAGCCCCAGGGGCTGTGGGGCCACGCGAGCGGCTGCCAAAGAGCTTTCCAACGAGGCACGGCTTTCCCTCCTGGCTCTTCGGGCGTGGGATCTGTCGCCAGAGCTGCAGCCCTACCGGAAAATGCTTCGCAGGCTGGCGCGGCGGCGCAACGTGGGCGCCGGTGGCACCCAGGCTGACGGCCGACGCAAAGCCCGCAGCCCCACGGGATGTGGGGCCACGCGAGCGGCTGCCAAAGAGCTTTCCAACGAGGCACGGCTTTCCCTCCTGGCTCTTCGGGCGTGGGAGCTGTCGCCAGAGCCGCGGCCCTTCCGGAAAATGTTTCGCAGGCTGGCGCGGCGGCCCCACCTGGGCGCCGGTGGCGCTGAGGCTGACGGCCGCCGGAAAGCCCGCAGCCCCACGGGTTGTGGGGCCACGCGAGCGGCTGCCAAAGAGCTTTGCAACGAGGCACGGCTTTCCCTCCTGGCTGTTCGGGCGTGGGAGCTGTCGCCAGAGCCGCGACCCTACCGGAAAATGCTTCGCAGGCTGGCGCGGCGGCGCCACGTGGGCGCCGGTGTCGCCCAGGCTGACGGCCGCCGCAAAGCCCGCAGCCCCACGGGTTGTGGGGCCACGTGACCGGCTGCCAAAGAGCTTTCCAACGAGGCACGGCTTTCCCTCCTGGCTCTTCGGGCGTGGGAGCTGTCGCCAGAGCTGCAGCCCTACCGGAAAATGCTTCGCAGGCTGGCGCAGCGGCTCCACATGGGCGCCGGTGTCGCCCAGGCTGACGGCCGCCGTAAAGCCCGCAGCCCCAGGGGCTGTGGGGCCACGCGAGCGGCTGCCAAAGAGCTTTCCAACGAGGCACGGCTTTCCCTCCTGGCTGTTCGGGCGTGGGAGCTGTCGCCAGAGCTGCAGCCCTACCGGAAAATGCTTCGCAGGCTGGCGCGGCGGCGCAACGTGGGCGCCGGTGGCGCCTAGGCAGACGGCCGCCGCAAAGCCCGCAGCCCCACGGGCTGTGGGGCCACGCGAGCGGCTGCCAAAGAGCTTTCCAACGAGGCACGGCTTTCCCTCCTGGCTCTTCGGGCGTGGGAGCTGTCGCCAGAGACGCGGCCCTACCGGAAAATGCTTCGCAGGCTGGCGCGGCGGCGCAACGTGGGCCCCGGTGCCCCGAGGCTGACGGCCGCCGGAAAGCCCGCAGCCCCACGGGCTGTGGGGCCACGCGAGTGGCTGCCAAAGAGCTTTCCAACGAGGCACGGCTTTCCCTCCTGGCTCTTCGGGCGTGGGAGCTGTCGCCAGAGCCGCGGCCCTACCGGAAAATGCTTCGCAGGCTGGCGCGGCTGCCCCACATGGGCGCCGGTGTCGCCGAGGCTGATGGCCGCCGCAAAGCCCGCAGCCCCATGGGCTGTGGGGCCACGCGAGCGGCTGCCAAAGAGCTTTCCAATGAGGCACAGCTTTTCCTCCTGGCTCTTCGGGCGTGGGAGCTGTCGCCAGAGCTGCAGCCCTACAGGAAAATGCTTCGCAGGCTTGCGCGGCGGCACCACGTGGGCGCCGGTGGCACCCAGGCTGACGGCCGCCGCAAAGCCCGCAGCCCCACGGGCTGTGGGGCCACGCGAGCGACTGCCAAAGAGCTTTCCAACGAGGCACGGCTTTCCCTCCTGGCTCTTCGGGCATGGGAGCTGTCGCCAGAGCCGCGGCCCTACCGGAAAATGCTTCGCAGGCTGGCGCGGCTGCCCCACCTGGGCGCCGGTGTCGCCCAGGCTGACGGCCGCCGCAAAGCCCGCAGCCCCACGGGCTGTGGGGCCACGCGAGTGGCTGCCAAAGAGCTTTGCAACGAGGCACGGCTTTCCCTCCTGGCTCTTCGGGCGTGGGAGCTGTCGCCAGAGACGCGGCCCTTCCGGAAAATGCTTCGCAGGCTGGCGGGGCGGCCCCACCTGGGCGCCGGTGGCGCTGAGGTTGACGGCTGCCGCAAAGCCCGCAGCCCCACGGGCTGTGGGGCCACGCGAGCGGCTGCCAAAGAGCTTTCCAACGAGGCACGGCTTTCCCTCCTGGCTCTTCGGGCGTGGGAGCTGTCGCCAGAGCCGCGGCCCTACCGGAAAATGCTTCGCAGGCTGGCGCGGCGGCGCCATGTGGGCGCCGGTGTCGCCCAGGCTGACGGCCGCCGCAAAGCCCGCAGCCCCACGGGCTGTGGGGCCACGCGAGCGGCTGCCAAACAGCTTTCCAACGAGGCACGGCTTTCCCTCCTGGCTCTTCGGGCGTGGGAGCTGTCGCCAGAGCCGCGGCCCTTCCGGAAAATGCTTCGCAGGCTGGCGCGGCGGCCCCACCTGGGCGCCGGTGGCGCTGAGGCTGACGGCCGCCGGAAAGCCCGCAGCCCCACGGGTTGTGGGGCCACGCGAGCGGCTGCCAAAGAGCTTTCCAACGAGGCACGGCTTTCCCTCCTGGCTGTTCGGGCGTGGGAGCTGTCGCCAGAGCTGCGGCCCTACCGGAAAATGCTTCGCAGGCTGGCGCGGCGGCGCCACGTGGGCGCCGGTGGCGCCGAGGCTGACGGCCGCCGCAAAGCCCGCAGCCCCACGGGCTGTGGGGCCACGCGAGCGGCTGCCAAAGAGCTTTCCAACGAGGCACGGCTTTCCCTCCTGGCTCTTCGGGCGTGGGAGCTGTCGCCAGAGCTGCAGCCCTACCGGAAAAAGCTTCGCAGGCTGGTGCAGCAGTGCCATGTGGGCGCCGGTGGCGCCGAGGCTGATGGCCACCGCAAAGCCCGCAGCCCCAGGGGCTGTGGGGCCACGCGAGCGGCTGCCAAAGAGCTTTCCAATGAGGCACAACTTTCCCTCCTGGCTTTTCGGGCGTGGGAGCTGTCGCCAGAGCTGCAGCCCTACCGGAAAATGCTTCGCAGGCTGGCGCGGCGGCTCCACATGGGCGCCGGTGTCGCCCAGGCTGATGGCCGCCGCAAAGCCCGCAGCCCCACGGGCTGTGGGGCCACGCGAGCGGCTGCCAAAGAGCTTTCCAACGAGGCACGGCTTTCCCTCCTGGCTCTTCGGGCGTGGGAGCTGTTGCCAGAGACGCGGCCCTACCGGTAAATTCTTCGCAGGCTGGCGCGGCTGCCCTACCTGGGGGCCGGTGTCGCCGAGGCTGACGGCCGCCGCAAAGCCCGCAGCCCCACGGGCTGTGGGGCCACGCGAGCGGCTGCCAAAGAGCTTTCCAATGAGGCACGGCTTTCCCTCCTGGCTCTTCGGGCGTGGGAGCTGTCGCCAGAGCTGCAGCCCTACCGGAAAATGCTTCGCAGGCGGGCGCGGCGGCACCACGTGGGCGCCGGTGGAGCCGAGGCTGATGGCCGCCGCAAAGCCCGCAGCCCCACGGGCTGTGGGGCCATGCGAGCGGCTGCCAAAGAGCTTTCCAACGAGGCATGGCTTTCCCTCCTGGCTCTTCGGCCATGGGATCTGTCGCCAGAGCCGCAGACCTACCGGAAAATGCTTCGCAGGCTGGCGCGGCGGCGCAACGTGGGCCCCGGTGGCGCCTAGGCAGACGGCCGCCGCAAAGCCCGCAGCCCCACGGGCTGTGGGGCCACGCGAGTGGCTGCCAAAGAGCTTTCCAACGAGGCACGGCTTTCCCTCCTGGCTCTTCGGGCGTGGGAGCTGTCGCCAGAGACGCGGCCCTTCCGGAAAATGCTTCGCAGGCTGTCGCGGCGGCCCCACCTGGGCGCCGGTGGCGCTGAGGTTGATGGCTGCCGCAAAGTCCGCAGCCCCACGGGCTGTGGGGCCACGCGAGCGGCTGCCAAAGAGCTTTCCAACGAGGCACGGCTTTCCCTCCTGGCTCTTCGGGCGTGGGAGCTGTCGCCAGAGCCGCGGCCCTACCAGAAAATGCTTCGCAGGCTGGCGCGGCGGCGCCATGTGGGCGCCGGTGTCGCCCAGGCTGACGGCCGCCGCAAAGCCCGCAGCCCCACGGGCTGTGGGGCCACGTGAGCGGCTGCCAAACAGCTTTCCAAAGAGGAATGGCTTTCCCTCCTGGCTCTTCGGGCGTGGGAGCTGTCGCCAGAGCCGCAGACCTACCGGAAAATGCTTCGCAGGCTGGCGCGTCTGCCCCACATGGGCGTCGGTGTCGCCCAGGCTGACGGCCGCCGGAAAGCCCGCAGCCCCATGGGCTGTGGGGCCACGCGAGCGGCTGCCAAAGAGCTTTCCAACGAGGCACGGCTTTCCCTCCTGGCTCTTCGGGCGTGGGAGCTGTCGCCAGAGACGCGGCCCTACCGGAAAATGCTTTGCAGGCTGGCGCGGCTGCCCCACCTGGGCGCCGGTGTCGCCCAGGCTGACGGCCGCCGCAAAGCCCGCAGCCCCACGGGTTGTGGGGCCACGCGAGCGGCTGCCAAAGAGCTTTCCAACGAGGCACGGCTTTCCCTCCTGGCTCTTCGGGCGTGGGAGCTGTCGCCAGAGCTGCAGCCCTACCGGAAAATGCTTCGCAGGCTGGCGCGGCGGCGCCACGTGGGCGCCGGTGGCGCCGAGGCTGACGGCCGCCGCAAAGCCCGCAGCCCCATGGGCTGTGGGGCCACGCGAGCGGCTGCCAAAGAGCTTTCCAACGAGGCATGGCTTTCCCTCCTGGCTCTTCGGGCGTGGGAGCTGTCGCCAGAGCTGCAGCCCTACCGGAAAATGCTTCGCAGGCTGGCGCGGCGGCTCCACATGGGCGCCGGTGTCGCCCAGGCTGACGGCCGCCGTAAAGCCCGCAGCCCCAGGGGCTGTGGGGCCACGCGAGCGGCTGCCAAAGAGCTTTCCAACGAGGCACGGCTTTCCCTCCTGGCTCTTCGGGCGTGGGAGCTGTCGCCAGAGCTGCAGCCCTACCGGAAAATGCTTCGCAGGCTGGCGCGGCGGCGCAACGTGGGCGCCGGTGGCGCCTAGGCAGACGGCCGCCGCAAAGCCCGCAGCCCCACGGGCTGTGGGGCCACGCGAGCGGCTGCCAAAGAGCTTTCCAACGAGGCACGGCTTTCCCTCCTGGCTCTTCGGGCGTGGGAGCTGTCGCCAGAGACGCGGCCCTACCGGAAAATGCTTCGCAGGCTGGCGCGGCGGCGCCACGTGGGCGCCAGTGGCGCCGTGGCTGACGGCCGCCGCAAGCCCGCAGCCCCACGGGCTGTGGGGGCACGCGAGCGGCTGCCAAAGAGCTTTCCAACGAGGCACGGCTTTCCCTCCTGGCTCTTCGGGCGTGGGAGCTGTCGCCAGAGCTGCAGCCCTATCGGAAAATGCTTCGCAGGCTGGCGCGGCGGCTCCACATGGGCGCCGGTGTCGCCCAGGCTGACGGCCGCCGTAAAGCCCGCAGCCCCAGGGGCTGTGGGGCCACGCGAGCGGCTGCCAAAGAGCTTTCCAACGAGGCACGGCTTTCCCTCCTGGCTCTTCGGGCGTGGGATCTGTCGCCAGAGCTGCAGCCCTACCGGAAAATGCTTCGCAGGCTGGCGCGGCGGCGCAACGTGGGCGCCGGTGGCACCCAGGCTGACGGCCGACGCAAAGCCCGCAGCCCCACGGGATGTGGGGCCACGCGAGCGGCTGCCAAAGAGCTTTCCAACGAGGCACGGCTTTCCCTCCTGGCTCTTCGGGCGTGGGAGCTGTCGCCAGAGCCGCGGCCCTTCCGGAAAATGTTTCGCAGGCTGGCGCGGCGGCCCCACCTGGGCGCCGGTGGCGCTGAGGCTGACGGCCGCCGGAAAGCCCGCAGCCCCACGGGTTGTGGGGCCACGCGAGCGGCTGCCAAAGAGCTTTGCAACGAGGCACGGCTTTCCCTCCTGGCTGTTCGGGCGTGGGAGCTGTCGCCAGAGCTGCAGCCCTACCGGAAAATGCTTCGCAGGCTGGCGCGGCGGCGCCACGTGGGCGCCGGTGTCGCCCAGGCTGACGGCCGCCGTAAAGCCCGCAGCCCCAGGGGCTGTGGGGCCACGCGAGCGGCTGCCAAAGAGCTTTCCAACGAGGCACGGCTTTCCCTCCTGGCTGTTCGGGCGTGGGAGCTGTCGCCAGAGCTGCAGCCCTACCGGAAAATGCTTCGCAGGCTGGCGCGGCGGCGCAACGTGGGCGCCGGTGGCGCCTAGGCAGACGGCCGCCGCAAAGCCCGCAGCCCCACGGGCTGTGGGGCCACGCGAGCGGCTGCCAAAGAGCTTTCCAACGAGGCACGGCTTTCCCTCCTGGCTCTTCGGGCGTGGGAGCTGTCGCCAGAGACGCGGCCCTACCGGAAAATGCTTCGCAGGCTGGCGCGGCGGCGCCACGTGGGCGCCGGTGCCCCGAGGCTGACGGCCGCCGGAAAGCCCGCAGCCCCACGGGCTGTGGGGCCACGCGAGTGGCTGCCAAAGAGCTTTCCAACGAGGCACGGCTTTCCCTCCTGGCTCTTCGGGCGTGGGAGCTGTGGCCAGAGCCGCGGCCCTACCGGAAAATGCTTCGCAGGCTGGCGCGGCTGCCCCACATGGGCGCCGGTGTCGCCGAGGCTGATGGCCGCCGCAAAGCCCGCAGCCCCATGGGCTGTGGGGCCACGCGAGCGGCTGCCAAAGAGCTTTCCAATGAGGCACAGCTTTTCCTCCTGGCTCTTCGGGCGTGGGAGCTGTCGCCAGAGCTGCAGCCCTACAGGAAAATGCTTCGCAGGCTTGCGCGGCGGCACCACGTGGGCGCCGGTGGCACCCAGGCTGACGGCCGCCGCAAAGCCCGCAGCCCCACGGGCTGTGGGGCCACGCGAGCGACTGCCAAAGAGCTTTCCAACGAGGCACGGCTTTCCCTCCTGGCTCTTCGGGCATGGGAGCTGTCGCCAGAGCCGCGGCCCTACCGGAAAATGCTTCGCAGGCTGGCGCGGCTGCCCCACCTGGGCGCCGGTGTCGCCCAGGCTGACGGCCGCCGCAAAGCCCGCAGCCCCACGGGCTGTGGGGCCACGCGAGTGGCTGCCAAAGAGCTTTGCAACGAGGCACGGCTTTCCCTCCTGGCTCTTCGGGCGTGGGAGCTGTCGCCAGAGACGCGGCCCTTCCGGAAAATGCTTCGCAGGCTGGCGGGGCGGCCCCACCTGGGCGCCGGTGGCGCTGAGGTTGACGGCTGCCGCAAAGCCCGCAGCCCCACGGGCTGTGGGGCCACGCGAGCGGCTGCCAAAGAGCTTTCCAATGAGGCATGGCTTTCCCTCCTGGCTCTTCGGGCGTGGGAGCTGTCGCCAGAGCTGCAGCCCTACCGGAAAATGCTTCGCAGGCGGGCGCGGCGGCACCACGTGGGCGCCGGTGGAGCCGAGGCTGATGGCCGCCGCAAAGCCCGCAGCCCCACGGGCTGTGGGGCCATGCGAGCGGCTGCCAAAGAGCTTTCCAACGAGGCATGGCTTTCCCTCCTGGCTCTTCGGCCATGGGATCTGTCGCCAGAGCCGCAGACCTACCGGAAAATGCTTCGCAGGCTGGCGCGGCGGCGCAACGTGGGCGCCGGTGGCACCCAGGCTGACGGCCGACGCAAAGCCCGCAGCCCCACGGGATGTGGGGCCCCGCGAGCGGCTGCCAAAGAGCTTTCCAACGAGGCACGGCTTTCCCTTCTGGCTCTTCGGCCGTGGGAGCTGTCGCCAGAGCCGCGGCCCTTCCGGAAAATGCTTTGCAGGCTGGCGCGGCGGCCCCACCTGGGCGCCGGTGGCGCTGAGGCTGACGGCCGCCGCAAAGCCCGCAGCCCCACGGGTTGTGGGGCCACGCGAGCGGCTGCCAAAGAGCTTTGCAACGAGGCACGGCTTTCCCTCCTGGCTGTTCGGGCGTGGGAGCTGTCGCCAGAGCCGCGGCCCTACCGGAAAATGCTTCGCAGGCTGGCGCGGCGGCGCCACGTGGGCGCCGGTGGCGCCGAGGCTGACGGCCGCCGCAAAGCCCGCAGCCCCAGGGGCTGTGGGGCCACGCGACCGGCTGCCAAAGAGCTTTCCAACGAGGCACGGCTTTCCCTCCTGGCTCTTCGGGCGTGGGAGCTGTCGCCAGAGCTGCAGCCCTACCGGAAAATGCTTCGCAGGTTGGCGCGGCGGCGCAACGTGGGCGCCGGTGGCGCCTAGGCAGACGGCCGCCGCAAAGCCCGCAGCCCCACGGGCTGTGGGGCCACGCGAGCGGCTGCCAAAGAGCTTTCCAACGAGGCACGGCTTTCCCTCCTGGCTCTTCGGGCGTGGGAGCTGTCGCCAGAGACGCGGCCCTACCGGAAAATGCTTCGCAGGCTGGCGCGGCGGCGCCACGTGGGCGCCGGTGCCCCGAGGCTGACGGCCGCCGGAAAGCCCGCAGCCCCACGGGCTGTGGGGCCACGCGAGCGACTGCCAAAGAGCTTTCCAACGAGGCACGGCTTTCCCTCCTGGCTCTTCGGGCATGGGAGCTGTCGCCAGAGCCGCGGCCCTACCGGAAAATGCTTCGCAGGCTGGCGCGGCTGCCCCACCTGGGCGCCGGTGTCGCCCAGGCTGACGGCCGCCGCAAAGCCCGCAGCCCCACGGGCTGTGGGGCCACGCGAGTGGCTGCCAAAGAGCTTTCCAACGAGGC
Organism: Larus michahellis; assembly: GCF_964199755.1. Lineage (NCBI taxonomy): Eukaryota > Metazoa > Chordata > Aves > Charadriiformes > Laridae > Larus > Larus michahellis. Next base: position 53,624 of record NW_027436237.1, on the reverse strand, counting down.
ACGGCTTTCCCTCCTGGCTCTTCGGGCGTGGGAGCTGTCGCCAGAGACGCGGCCCTTCCGGAAAATGCTTCGCAGGCTGGCGCGGCGGCCCCACCTGGGCGCCGGTGGCGCTGAGGTTGACGGCTGCCGCAAAGCCCGCAGCCCCACGGGCTGTGGGGCCACGCGAGCGGCTGCCAAAGAGCTTTCCAATGAGGCACGGCTTTCCCTCCTGGCTCTTCGGGCGTGGGAGCTGTCGCCAGAGCTGCAGCCCTACCGGAAAATGCTTCGCAGGCGGGCGCGGCGGCACCACGTGGGCGCCGGTGGAGCCGAGGCTGATGGCCGCCGCAAAGCCCGCAGCCCCACGGGCTGTGGGGCCATGCGAGCGGCTGCCAAAGAGCTTTCCAACGAGGCATGGCTTTCCCTCCTGGCTCTTCGGCCATGGGATCTGTCGCCAGAGCCGCAGACCTACCGGAAAATGCTTCGCAGGCTGGCGCGGCGGCGCAACGTGGGCGCCGGTGGCACCCAGGCTGACGGCCGCCGCAAAGCCCGCAGCCCCACGGGCTGTGGGGCCACGCGAGCGGCTGCCAAAGAGCTTTCCAACGAGGCACGGCTTTCCCTCCTGGCTCTTCGGGCGTGGGAGCTGTCGCCAGAGCTGCAGCCCTACCGGAAAATGCTTCGCAGGCTGGCCCAGCGGCTCCACATGGGCGCCGGTGTCGGCCAGGCTGACGGCCGCCGTAAAGCCCGCAGCCCCAGGGGCTGTGGGGCCACGCGAGCGGCTGCCAAAGAGCTTTCCAACGAGGCACGGCTTTCCCTCCTGGCTGTTCGGGCGTGGGAGCTGTCGCTAGAGCTGCAGCCCTACCGGAAAATGCTTCGCAGGCTTGCGCGGCGGCACCACGTGGGCGCCGGTGGCACCCAGGCTGACGGCCGCCGCAAAGCCCGCAGCCCCACGGGCTGTGGGGCCACGCGAGCGGCTGCCAAAGAGCTTTCCAACGAGGCACGGCTTTCCCTCCTGGCTCCTCGGGCGTGGGAGCTGTCGCCAGACCCGCCGCCCTACCGGAAAATGCTTCGCAGGCTGTCGCGGCGGCCCCACCTCGGCGCCGGTGGCGCTGAGGTTGACGGCTGCCGCAAAGCCCGCAGCCCCACGGGCTGTGGGGCCACGCGAGCGGCTGCCAAAGAGCTTTCCAACGAGGCACGGCTTTCCCTCCTGGCTCTTCGGGCGTGGGAGCTGTCGCCAGAGCCGCGGCCCTACCAGAAAATGCTTCGCAGGCTGGCGCGGCGGCGCCATGTGGGCGCCGGTGTCGCCCAGGCTGACGGCCGCCGCAAAGCCCGCAGCCCCACGGGCTGTGGGGCCACGCGAGCGGCTGCCAAACAGCTTTCCAAAGAGGAATGGCTTTCCCTCCTGGCTCTTCGGGCGTGGGAGCTGTCGCCAGAGCCGCAGACCTACCGGAAAATGCTTCGCAGGCTGGCGCGTCTGCCCCACATGGGCGCCGGTGTCGCCCAGGCTGACGGCCGCCGGAAAGCCCGCAGCCCCATGGGCTGTGGGGCCACGCGAGCGGCTGCCAAAGAGCTTTCCAACGAGGCACGGCTTTCCCTCCTGGCTCTTCGGCCGTGGGAGCTGTCGCCAGAGCCGCGGCCCTACCGGAAAATGCTTCGCAGGCTGGCGCGGCTGCCCCACCTGGGCGCCGGTGTCGCCCAGGCTGACGGCCGCCGGAAAGCCCGCAGCCCCACGGGTTGTGGGGCCACGCGAGCGGCTGCCAAAGAGCTTTCCAACGAGGCACGGCTTTCCCTCCTGGCTCTTCGGGCGTGGGAGCTGTCGCCAGAGACGCGGCCCTACCGGAAAATGCTTCGCAGGCTGGCGCGGCGGCGCCACGTGGGCGCCGGTGGCGCCGGGGCTGACGGCCGCCGCAAAGCCCGCAGCCGCAGGGGCTGTGGGGCCACGCGAGCGGCTGCCAAAGAGCTTTCCAACGAGGCATGGCTTTCCCTCCTGGCTCTTCGGGCGTGGGAGCTGTCGCCAGAGCTGCAGCCCTACCGGAAAATGCTTCGCAGGCTGGCGCGGCGGCTCCACATGGGCGCCGGTGTCGCCCAGGCTGACGGCCGCCGTAAAGCACGCAGCCCCAGGGGCTGTGGGGCCACGCGAGCGGCTGCCAAAGAGCTTTCCAACGAGGCACGGCTTTCCCTCCTGGCTCTTCGGCCGTGGGAGCTGTCGCCAGAGCTGCAGCCCTACCGGAAAATGCTTCGCAGGCTGGCGCGGCGGCACAACGTGGGCGCCGGTGGCGCCTAGGCAGACGGCCGCCGCAAAGCCCGCAGCCCCACGGGCTGTGGGGCCACGCGAGCGGCTGCCAAAGAGCTTTCCAACGAGGCACGGCTTTCCCTCCTGGCTCTTCGGCCGTGGGAGCTGTCGCCAGAGACGCGGCCCTACCGGAAAATGCTTCGCAGGCTGGCGCGGCGGCGCCACGTGGGCGCCAGTGGCGCCGTGGCTGACGGCTGCCGCAAGCCCGCAGCCCCACGGGCTGTGGGGGCACGCGAGCGGCTGCCAAAGAGCTTTCCAACGAGGCACGGCTTTCCCTCCTGGCTCTTCGGGCGTGGGAGCTGTCGCCAGAGACGCAGCCCTATCGGAAAATGCTTCGCAGGCTGGCGCGGCGGCTCCACATGGGCGCCGGTGTCGCCCAGGCTGACGGCCGCCGTAAAGCCCGCAGCCCCAGGGGCTGTGGGGCCACGCGAGCGGCTGCCAAAGAGCTTTGCAACGAGGCACGGCTTTCCCTCCTGGCTCTTCGGGCGTGGGAGCTGTCGCCAGAGCTGCAGCCCTACCGGAAAATGCTTCGCAGGCTGGCGCGGCGGCGCAACGTGGGCGCCGGTGGCACCCAGGCTGACGGCCGACGCAAAGCCCGCAGCCCCACGGGATGTGGGGCCACGCGAGCGGCTGCCAAAGAGCTTTCCAACGAGGCACGGCTTTCCCTCCTGGCTCTTCGGGCGTGGGAGCTGTGGCCAGAGCCGCGGCCCTACCGGAAAATGCTTCGCAGGCTGGCGCGGCTGCCCCACATGGGCGCCGGTGTCGCCGAGGCTGATGGCCGCCGCAAAGCCCGCAGCCCCATGGGCTGTGGGGCCACGCGAGCGGCTGCCAAAGAGCTTTCCAATGAGGCACAGCTTTTCCTCCTGGCTCTTCCGGCGTGGGAGCTGTCGCCAGAGCTGCAGCCCTACAGGAAAATGCTTCGCAGGCTGGCGCGGCGGCTCCACATGGGCGCCGGTGTCGCCCAGGCTGACGGCCGCCGTAAAGCCCGCAGCCCCAGGGGCTGTGGGGCCACGCGAGCGGCTGCCAAAGAGCTTTCCAACGAGGCACGGCTTTCCCTCCTGGCTCTTCGGGCGTGGGAGCTGTCGCCAGAGCTGCAGCCCTACCGGAAAATGCTTCGCAGGCTGGCGCGGCGGCGCAACGTGGGCGCCGGTGGCACCCAGGCTGACGGCCGACGCAAAGCCCGCAGCCCCACGGGATGTGGGGCCACGCGAGCGGCTGCCAAAGAGCTTTCCAACGAGGCACGGCTTTCCCTCCTGGCTCTTCGGGCGTGGGAGCTGTCGCCAGAGCCGCGGCCCTTCCGGAAAATGCTTCGCAGGCTGGCGCGGCGGCGCCACCTGGGCGCCGGTGGCGCTGAGGCTGACGGCCGCCGGAAAGCCCGCAGCCCCACGGGTTGTGGGGCCACGCGAGCGGCTGCCAAAGAGCTTTGCAACGAGGCACGGCTTTCCCTCCTGGCTGTTCGGGCGTGGGAGCTGTCGCCAGAGCCGCGGCCCTACCGGAAAATGCTTCGCAGGCTGGCGCGGCGGCGCCACGTGGGCGCCGGTGGCGCCGAGGCTGACGGCCGCCGCAAAGCCCGCAGCCCCAGGGGCTGTGGGGCCACGCGACCGGCTGCCAAAGAGCTTTCAAACGAGGCACGGCTTTCCCTCCTGGCTCTTCGGGCGTGGGAGCTGTCGCCAGAGCTGCAGCCCTACTGGAAAATGCTTCGCAGGCTGGCGCAGCGGCTCCACATGGGCGCCGGTGTCGGCCAGGCTGACGGCCGCAGTAAAGCCCGCAGCCCCAGGGGCTGTGGGGCCACGCGAGCGGCTGCCAAAGAGCTTTCCAACGAGGCACGGCTTTCCCTCCTGGCTCTTCGGGCGTGGGAGCTGTCGCCAGAGCTGCAGCCCTACCGGAAAATGCTTCGCAGGCTGGCGCGGCGGCGCAACGTGGGCGCCGGTGGCGCCTAGGCAGACGGCCGCCGCAAAGCCCGCAGCCCCACGGGCTGTGGGGCCACGCGAGCGGCTGCCAAAGAGCTTTCCAACGAGGCACGGCTTTCCCTCCTGGCTCTTCGGGCGTGGGAGCTGTCGCCAGAGACGCGGCCCTACCGGAAAATGCTTCGCAGGCTGGCGCGGCGGCGCTACGTGGGCGCCGGTGCCCCGAGGCTGACGGCCGCCGGAAAGCCCGCAGCCCCACGGGCTGTGGGGCCACGCGAGTGGCTGCCAAAGAGCTTTCCAACGAGGCACGGCTTTCCCTCCTGGCTCTTCGGGCGTGGGAGCTGTGGCCAGAGCCGCGGCCCTACCGGAAAATGCTTCGCAGGCTGGCGCGGCTGCCCCACATGGGCGCCGGTGTCGCCGAGGCTGATGGCCGCCGCAAAGCCCGCAGCCCCATGGGCTGTGGGGCCACGCGAGCGGCTGCCAAAGAGCTTTCCAATGAGGCACAGCTTTTCCTCCTGGCTCTTCCGGCGTGGGAGCTGTCGCCAGAGCTGCAGCCCTACAGGAAAATGCTTCGCAGGCTTGCGCGGCGGCACCACGTGGGCGCCGGTGGCACCCAGGCTGACGGCCGCCGCAAAGCCCGCAGCCCCACGGGCTGTGGGGCCACGCGAGCGGCTGCCAAAGAGCTTTCCAACGAGGCACGGCTTTCCCTCCTGGCTCCTCGGGCGTGGGAGCTGTCGCCAGACCCGCCGCCCTACCGGAAAATGCTTCACAGGCTGGCGCGGCGGCGCCACGTGGGCGCCGATGGCGCCGAGGCTGACGGCCGCCGGAAAGCCCGCAGCCCCACGGACTGTGGGGCCATGCGAGCGGCTGCCAAAGAGCTTTCCAACGAGGCACGGCTTTCCCTCCTGGCTCTTCGGCCGTGGGAGCTGTTGCCAGAGCCGCGGACCTACCGGAAAATGCTTCGCAGGCTGGCGCGGCGGCGCCACGTGGGCACCGGTGTCGCCAAGGCTGACGGCCGCCGCAAAGCCCGCAGCCCCACGGGCTGTGGGGCCACGCGAGCGGCTGCCAAAGAGCTTTCCAACGAGGCACAGCTTTCCCTCCTGGCTCTTCGGGCGTGGGAGCTGTCGCCAGAGCTGCAGACCTACCGGAAAATCCTTCGAAGGCTGGCGCGGCGGCGCAACATGGGCGCCGATGTCGCCCAGGCTGACGGCCGCCGCAAAGCCCGCAGCCCCACGGGCTGTTGGGCCACGCGAGCGGCTGCCAAAGAGCTTTCCAACGAGGCACGGCTTTCCCTCCTGGCTCTTCGGGCGTGGGAGCTGTCGCCAGAGCCGCGGCCCTACCGGAAAATGCTTCGCAGGCTGGCGCGGCTGCCCCACCTGGGCGCCGGTGTCGCCCAGGCTGACGGCCGCCGGAAAGCCCGCAGCCCCACGGGCTATGGGGCCACGCGAGCGGCTGCCAAAGAGCTTTCCAATGAGGCACAGCTTTCCCTCCTGGCTCTTCGGGCGTGGGAGCTGTCGCCAGAGCTGCAGCCCTACAGGAAAATGCTTCGCAGGCTGGCGCGGCGGCACCACGTGGGCGCCGGTGGCACCCAGGCTGACGGCCGACGCAAAGCCCGCAGCCCCACGGGCTGTGGGGCCATGCGAGCGGCTGCCAAAGAGCTTTCCAACGAGGCACGGCTTTCCCTCCTGGCTCTTCGGCAGTGGGAGCTGTCGCCAGAGATGCGGCCCTACCGGAAAATGCTTCGCAGGCTGGCGCGGCGGCGCCACGTGGGCGCCAGTGGCGCCGTGGCTTACGGCCGCCGCAAACCCGCAGCCCCACGGGCTGTTGGGCCACGCGAGTGGCTACCAAAGAGCTTTCCAACGAGGCACGGCTTTCCCTCCTGGCTCTTCGGGCGTGGGAGCTGTCGCCAGAGACGCGGCCCTACCGGAAAATGCTTCGCAGGCTGGCGCGGCGGCGCCACGTGGGCGCCGGTGCCCCGAGGCTGACGGCCGCTGGAAAGCCCGCAGCCCCACGGGCTGTGGGGCCACGCGAGTGGCTGCCAAAGAGCTTTCCAACGAAGCACGGCTTTCCCTCCTGGCTCTTCGGGCGTGGGAGCTGTCGCCAGAGCTGCAGCCCTAACGGAAAATGCTTCGCAGGCTGGCGCGGCGGCACCACGTGGGCGCCGGTGGCGCCGAGGCTGACGGCCGCCGCAAAGCCCGCAGCCCCACAGGCTGTGGGCCCACGCGAGCGGCTGCCAAAGAGCTTTCCAACGAGGCACGGCTTTCCCTCCTGGCTCTTCGGGCGTGGGAGCTGTCGCCAGAGACGCGGCCCTACCGGAAAATGCTTCGCAGGCTGGCGCGGCGGTGCCACATGGGCGCCGGTGTCGCCCAGGCTGACGGCCGCCGCAAAGCCCGCAGCCCCACGGGCTGTGGGGCCACGCGAGCGGCTGCCAAAGAGCTTTCCAACGAGGCACGGCTTACCCTCCTGGCTCTTCGGGCGTGGGAGCTGTGGCCAGAGCCGCGGCCCTACCGGAAAATGCTTCGCAGGCTGGCGCGGCTGCCCCACATGGGCGCCGGTGTCGCCGAGGCTGACGGCCGCCGCAAAGCCCGCAGCCCCATGGGCTGTGGGGCCACGCGAGCGGCTGCCAAAGAGCTTTCCAACGAGGCACGGCTTTCCCTCCTGGCTCTTCGGGCGTGGGAGCTGTCGCCAGAGCCGCGGCCCTACCGGAAAATGCTTCGCAGGCTGGCGCGGCGGCGCCACGTGGGCGCCGGTGGCGCCGAGGCTGACGGCCGCCGCAAAGCCCGCAGCCCAACGGGCTGTGGGGCCACGCGAGCGGCTGCCAAAGAGCTTTCCAACGAGGCACAGCTTTCCCTCCTGGCTCTTCGGGCGTGGGAGCTGTCGCCAGAGCCGCGGCCCTACCGGAAAATGCTTCGCAGGCTGGCGCGGCTGCCCCACCTGGGCGCCCCTGGCCCCGAGGCTGACGGCCGCCGGAAAGCCCGCAGCCCCACGGGCTGTGGGGCCACGCGAGTGGCTGCCAAAGAGCTTTCCAACGAGGCACGGCTTTCCCTCCTGGCTCTTCGGGCGTGGGAGCTGTCTCCAGAGCTGCAGCCCTACCGGAAAATGCTTCGCAGGCTAGCGCGGCGGCACCACGTGGGCGCCGGTGGCGCCGAGGCTGACGGCCGCCGCAAAGCCCGCAGCCCCATGGGCTGTGGGCCCACGCGAGCGGCTGCCAAAGAGCTTTCCAACGAGGCATGGCTTTCCCTCCTGGCTCTTCGGGCGTGGGAGCTGTGGCCAGAGCCGCGGCCCTACCGGAAAATGCCTCGCAGGCTGGCACAGCGGCGCCACGTGGGCGCCCATGGCGCTGAGGCTGACGGCCGCCGCAAAGCCCGCAGCCCCACGGGCTGTGGGGCCACGCGAGCGGCTGCCAAAGATCTTTCCAACGAGGCACGGCTTTCCCTCCTGGCTCTTCGGCCGTGGGAGCTGTTGCCAGAGCCGCGGACCTACCGGAAAATGCTTCGCAGGCTGGCGCGGCGGCGCCACGTGGGCGCCGGTGGCGCCGAGGCTGACGGCCGCCGCAAAGCCCGCAGCCCCATGGGCTGTGGGGTCATGCGAGCGGCTGCCAAAGAGCTTTCCAACGAGGCACGGCTTTCCCTCCTGGCTGTTCGGGCGTGGGAGCTGTCGCTAGAGCTGCAGCCCTACCGGAAAATGCTTCGCAGGCTGGCGCGGCGGCGCCACGTGGGCGCCGGTGGCGCCTAGGCAGACGGCCGCCGCAAAGCCCGCAGCCCCACGGGCTGTGGGGCCACGCGAGCGGCTGCCAAAGAGCTTTCCAACGAGGCACGGCTTTCCCTCCTGGCTCTTCGGGCGTGGGAGCTGTCGCCAGAGACGCGGCCCTACCGGAAAATGCTTCGCAGGCTGGCGCGGCGGCGCCACGTGGGCGCCGGTGCCCCGAGGCTGACGGCCGCCGGAAAGCCCGCAGCCCCACGGGCTGTGGGGCCACGCGAGTGGCTGCCAAAGAGCTTTCCAACGAGGCACGGCTTTCCCTCCTGGCTCTTCGGGCGTGGGAGCTGTGGCCAGAGCCGCGGCCCTACCGGAAAATGCTTCGCAGGCTGGCGCGGCTGCCCCACATGGGCGCTGGTGTCGCCGAGGCTGATGGCCGCCGCAAAGCCCGCAGCCCCATGGGCTGTGGGGCCACGCGAGCGGCTGCCAAAGAGCTTTCCAATGAGGCACAGCTTTTCCTCCTGGCTCTTCGGGCGTGGGAGCTGTCGCCAGAGCTGCAGCCCTACAGGAAAATGCTTCGCAGGCTTGCGCGGCGGCACCACGTGGGCGCCGGTGGCACCCAGGCTGACGGCCGCCGCAAAGCCCGCAGCCCCACGGGCTGTGGGGCCACGGGAGCGGCTGCCAAAGAGCTTTCCAACGAGGCACGGCTTTCCCTCCTGGCTCCTCGGGCGTGGGAGCTGTCGCCAGACCCGCCGCCCTACCGGAAAATGCTTCACAGGCTGGCGCGGCGGCGCCACGTGGGCGCCGATGGCGCCGAGGCTGACGGCCGCCGGAAAGCCCGCAGCCCCACGGACTGTGGGGCCATGAGAGTGGCTGCCAAAGAGCTTTCCAACGAGGCACGGCTTTCCCTCCTGGCTCTTCGGGCGTGGGAGCTGTCGCCAGAGACGCGGCCCTTCCGGAAAATGCTTCGCAGGCTGTCGCGGCGGCCCCACCTCGGCGCCGGTGGCGCTGAGGTTGACGGCTGCCGCAAAGCCCGCAGCCCCACGGGCTGTGGGGCCACGCGAGCGGCTGCCAAAGAGCTTTCCAACGAGGCACGGCTTTCCCTCCTGGCTCTTCGGGCGTGGGAGCTGTCGCCAGAGCCGCGGCCCTACCAGAAAATGCTTCGCAGGCTGGCGCGGCGGCGCCATGTGGGCGCCGGTGTCGCCCAGGCTGACGGCCGCCGCAAAGCCCGCAGCCCCACGGGCTGTGGGGCCACGCGAGCGGCTGCCATACAGCTTTCCAAAGAGGAATGGCTTTCCCTCCTGGCTCTTCGGGCGTGGGAGCTGTCGCCAGAGCCGCAGACCTACCGGAAAATGCTTCGCAGGCTGGCGCGTCTGCCCCACATGGGCGCCGGTGTCGCCCAGGCTGACGGCCGCCGGAAAGCCCGCAGCCCCATGGGCTGTGGGGCCACGCGAGCGGCTGCCAAAGAGCTTTCCAACGAGGCACGGCTTTCCCTCCTGGCTCTTCGGGCGTGGGAGCTGTCGCCAGAGCCGCGGCCCTACCGGAAAATGCTTCGCAGGCTGGCGCGGCTGCCCCACCTGGGCGCCGGTGTCGCCCAGGCTGACGGCCGCCGGAAAGCCCGCAGCCCCACGGGTTGTAGGGCCACGCGAGCGGCTGCCAAAGAGCTTTCCAACGAGGCACGGCTTTCCCTCCTGGCTCTTCGGGCGTGGGAGCTGTCGCCAGAGACGCGGCCCTACCGGAAAATGCTTCGCAGGCTGGCGCGGCGGCGCCACGTGGGCGCCGGTGGCGCCGGGGCTGACGGCCGCCGCAAAGCCCGCAGCCGCAGGGGCTGTGGGGCCACGCGAGCGGCTGCCAAAGAGCTTTCCAACGAGGCATGGCTTTCCCTCCTGGCTCTTCGGGCGTGGGAGCTGTCGCCAGAGCTGCAGCCCTACCGGAAAATGCTTCGCAGGCTGGCGCGGCGGCTCCACATGGGCGCCGGTGTCGCCCAGGCTGACGGCCGCCGTAAAGCACGCAGCCCCACGGGCTGTGGGGCCACGCGAGCGGCTGCCAAAGAGCTTTCCAACGAGGCACGGCTTTCCCTCCTGGCTCTTCGGCCGTGGGAGCTGTCGCCAGAGCTGCAGCCCTACCGGAAAATGCTTCGCAGGCTGGCGCGGCGGCACAACGTGGGCGCCGGTGGCGCCTAGGCAGACGGCCGCCGCAAAGCCCGCAGCCCCACGGGCTGTGGGGCCACGCGAGCGGCTGCCAAAGAGCTTTCCAACGAGGCACGGCTTTCCCTCCTGGCTCTTCGGGCGTGGGAGCTGTCGCCAGAGACGCGGCCCTACCGGAAAATGCTTCGCAGGCTGGCGCGGCGGCGCCACGTGGGCGCCAGTGGCGCCGTGGCTGACGGCCGGCGCAAGCCCGCAGCCCCACGGGCTGTGGGGGCACGCGAGCGGCTGCCAAAGAGCTTTCCAACGAGGCACGGCTTTCCCTCCTGGCTCTTCGGGCGTGGGAGCTGTCGCCAGAGCTGCAGCCCTATCGGAAAATGCTTCGCAGGCTGGCGCGGCGGCTCCACATGGGCGCCGGTGTCGCCCAGGCTGACGGCCGCCGTAAAGCCCGCAGCCCCAGGGGCTGTGGGGCCACGCGAGCGGCTGCCAAAGAGCTTTCCAACGAGGCACGGCTTTCCCTCCTGGCTCTTCGGGCGTGGGAGCTGTCGCCAGAGCTGCAGCCCTACCGGAAAATGCTTCGCAGGCTGGCGCGGCGGCGCAACGTGGGCGCCGGTGGCACCCAGGCTGACGGCCGACGCAAAGCCCGCAGCCCCACGGGATGTGGGGCCACGCGAGCGGCTGCCAAAGAGCTTTCCAACGAGGCACGGCTTTCCCTCCTGGCTCTTCGGGCGTGGGAGCTGTCGCCAGAGCCGCGGCCCTTCCGGAAAATGCTTCGCAGGCTGGCGCGGCGGCGCCACCTGGGCGCCGGTGGCGCTGAGGCTGACGGCCGCCGGAAAGCCCGCAGCCCCACGGGTTGTGGGGCCACGCGAGCGGCTGCCAAAGAGCTTTGCAACGAGGCACGGCTTTCCCTCCTGGCTGTTCGGGCGTGGGAGCTGTCGCCAGAGCCGCGGCCCTACCGGAAAATGCTTCGCAGGCTGGCGCGGCGGCGCCACGTGGGCGCCGGTGGCGCCCAGGCTGACGGCCGCCGCAAAGCCCGCAGCCCCAGGGGCTGTGGGGCCACGCGACCGGCTGCCAAAGAGCTTTCCAACGAGGCACGGCTTTCCCTCCTGGCTCTTCGGGCGTGGGAGCTGTCGCCAGAGCTGCAGCCCTACTGGAAAATGCTTCGCAGGCTGGCGCAGCGGCTCCACATGGGCGCCGGTGTCGGCCAGGCTGACGGCCGCAGTAAAGCCCGCAGCCCCAGGGGCTGTGGGGCCACGCGAGCGGCTGCCAAAGAGCTTTCCAACGAGGCACGGCTTTCCCTCCTGGCTCTTCGGGCGTGGGAGCTGTTGCCGGAGCTGCAGCCCTACCGGAAAATGCTTCGCAGGCTGGCGCGGCGGCGCAACGTGGGCGCCGGTGGCGCCTAGGCAGACGGCCGCCGCAAAGCCCGCAGCCCCACGGGCTGTGGGGCCACGCGAGCGGCTGCCAAAGAGCTTTCCAACGAGGCACGGCTTTCCCTCCTGGCTCTTCGGGCGTGGGAGCTGTCGCCAGAGACGCGGCCCTACCGGAAAATGCTTCGCAGGCTGGCGCGGCGGCGCTACGTGGGCGCCGGTGCCCCGAGGCTGACGGCCGCCGGAAAGCCCGCAGCCCCATTGGCTGTGGGGCCACGCGAGTGGCTGCCAAAGAGCTTTCCAACGAGGCACGGCTTTCCCTCCTGGCTCTTCGGGCGTGGGAGCTGTGGCCAGAGCCGCGGCCCTACCGGAAAATGCTTCGCAGGCTGGCGCGGCTGCCCCACATGGGCGCCGGTGTCGCCGAGGCTGATGGCCGCCGCAAAGCCCGCAGCCCCATGGGCTGTGGGGCCACGCGAGCGGCTGCCAAAGAGCTTTCCAATGAGGCACAGCTTTTCCTCCTGGCTCTTCCGGCGTGGGAGCTGTCGCCAGAGCTGCAGCCCTACCGGAAAATCCTTCGAAGGCTGGCGCGGCGGCGCTACATGGGCGCCGATGTCGCCCAGGCTGACGGCCGCCGCAAAGCCCGCAGCCCCACGGGCTGTTGGGCCACGCGAGCGGCTGCCAAAGAGCTTTCCAACGAGGCACGGCTTTCCCTCCTGGCTCTTCGGGCGTGGGAGCTGTCGCCAGAGCCGCGGCCCTACCGGAAAATGCTTCGCAGGCTGGCGCGGCTGCCCCACCTGGGCGCCGGTGTCGCCCAGGCTGACGGCCGCCGGAAAGCCCGCAGCCCCACGGGCTATGGGGCCACGCGAGCGGCTGCCAAAGAGCTTTCCAATGAGGCACAGCTTTCCCTCCTGGCTCTTCGGGCGTGGGAGCTGTCGCCAGAGCTGCAGCCCTACAGGAAAATGCTTCGCAGGCTGGCGCGGCGGCACCACGTGGGCGCCGGTGGCACCCAGGCTGACGGCCGACGCAAAGCCCGCAGCCCCACGGGCTGTGGGGCCATGCGAGCGGCTGCCAAAGAGCTTTCCAACGAGGCACGGCTTTCCCTCCTGGCTCTTCGGGCGTGGGAGCTGTCGCCAGAGCCGTGGCCCTACCGGAAAATGCTTCGCAGGCTGGCGCGGCGGCGCCACGTGGGCGCCAATGGCGCCGTGGCTTACGGCCGCCGCAAACCCGCAGCCCCACGGGCTGTTGGGCCACGCGAGTGGCTACCAAAGAGCTTTCCAACGAGGCACGGCTTTCCCTCCTGGCTCTTCGGGCGTGGGAGCTGTCGCCAGAGACGCGGCCCTACCGGAAAATGCTTCGCAGGCTGGCGCGGCGGCGCCACGTGGGCGCCGGTGCCCCGAGGCTGACGGCCGCTGGAAAGCCCGCAGCCCCACGGGCTGTGGGGCCACGCGAGTGGCTGCCAAAGAGCTTTCCAACGAAGCACGGCTTTCCCTCCTGGCTCTTCGGGCGTGGGAGCTGTCGCCAGAGCTGCAGCCCTAACGGAAAATGCTTCGCAGGCTGGCGCGGCGGCACCACGTGGGCGCCGGTGGCGCCGAGGCTGACGGCCGCCGCAAAGCCCGCAGCCCCACAGGCTGTGGGCCCACGCGAGCGGCTGCCAAAGAGCTTTCCAACGAGGCACGGCTTTCCCTCCTGGCTCTTCGGGCGTGGGAGCTGTCGCCAGAGACGCGGCCCTACCGGAAAATGCTTCGCAGGCTGGCGCGGCGGTGCCACATGGGCGCCGGTGTCGCCCAGGCTGACGGCCGCCGCAAAGCCCGCAGCCCCACGGGCTGTGGGGCCACGCGAGCGGCTGCCAAAGAGCTTTCCAACGAGGCACGGCTTACCCTCCTGGCTCTTCGGGCGTGGGAGCTGTCGCCAGAGCCGCGGCCCTACCGGAAAATGCTTCGCAGGCTGGCGCGGCTGCCCCACATGGGCGCCGGTGTCGCCGAGGCTGACGGCCGCCGCAAAGCCCGCAGCCCCATGGGCTGTGGGGCCACGCGAGCGGCTGCCAAAGAGCTTTCCAATGAGGCACAGCTTTTCCTCCTGGCTCTTCCGGCGTGGGAGCTGTCGCCAGAGCTGCAGCCCTACAGGAAAATGCTTCGCAGGCTTGCGCGGCGGCACCACGTGGGTGCCGGTGGCACCCAGGCTGACGGCCGCCGCAAAGCCCGCAGCCCCACGGGCTATGGGGCCACGCGAGCGGCTGCCAAAGAGCTTTCCAACGAGGCACGGCTTTCCCTCCTGGCTCTTCGGGCGTGGGAGCTGTCGCCAGAGCCGCGGCCCTACCGGAAAATGCTTCGCAGGCTGGCGCGGCGGCGCCACGTGGGCGCCAGTGGCGCCGAGGCTGACGGCCGCCGCAAAGCCCGCAGCCCAACGGGCTGTGGGGCCACGCGAGCGGCTGCCAAAGAGCTTTCCAACGAGGCACAGCTTTCCCTCCTGGCTCTTCGGGCGTGGGAGCTGTCGCCAGAGCCGCGGCCCTACCGGAAAATGCTTCGCAGGCTGGCGCGGCTGCCCCACCTGGGCGCCCCTGGCCCCGAGGCTGACGGCCGCCGGAAAGCCCGCAGCCCCACGGGCTGTGGGGCCACGCGAGTGGCTGCCAAAGAGCTTTCCAACGAGGCACGGCTTTCCCTCCTGGCTCTTCGGGCGTGGGAGCTGTCGCCAGAGCTGCAGCCCTACCGGAAAATGCTTCGCAGGCTAGCGCGGCGGCACCACGTGGGCGCCGGTGGCGCCGAGGCTGACGGCCGCCGCAAAGCCCGCAGCCCCATGGGCTGTGGGCCCACGCGAGCGGCTGCCAAAGAGCTTTCCAACGAGGCATGGCTTTCCCTCCTGGCTCTTCGGGCGTGGGAGCTGTGGCCAGAGCCGCGGCCCTACCGGAAAATGCCTCGCAGGCTGGCACAGCGGCGCCACGTGGGCGCCCATGGCGCTGAGGCTGACGGCCGCCGCAAAGCCCGCAGCCCCACGGGCTGTGGGGCCACGCGAGCGGCTGCCAAAGATCTTTCCAACGAGGCACGGCTTTCCCTCCTGGCTCTTCGGCCGTGAGAGCTGTCGCCAGAGCTGCGGCCCTACTGGAAAATTCTTCGCAGGCTGGCGCGGCGGCCCCACCTGGTCGCCGGTAGCGCCGAGGCTGACGGCCGCCGCAAAGCCCGCAGCCCCACGGGCTGTGGGGCCATGCGAGCGGCTGCCAAAGAGCTTTCCAACGAGGCACGGCTTTCCCTCCTGGCTCCTCGGGCGTGGGAGCTGTCGCCAGACCTGCCGCCCTACCGGAAAATGCTTCACAGGCTGGCGCGGCGGCGCCACGTGGGCGCCGATGGCGCCGAGGCTGACAGCCGCCGGAAAGCCCGCAGCCCCACGGACTGTGGGGCCATGCGAGCGGCTGCCAAAGAGCTTTCCAACGAGGCACGGCTTTCCCTCCTGGCTCTTCGGCCGTGGGAGCTGTTGCCAGAGCCGCGGACCTACCGGAAAATGCTTCGCAGGCTGGCGCGGCGGCGCCACGTGGGCACCGGTGTCGCCAAGGCTGACGGCCGCCGCAAAGCCCGCAGCCCCACGGGCTGTGGGGCCATGCGAGCGGCTGCCAAAGAGCTTTCCAACGAGGCACAGCTTTCCCTCCTGGCTCTTCGGGCGTGGGAGCTGTCGCCAGAGCTGCAGACCTACCGGAAAATCCTTCGAAGGCTGGCGCGGCGGCGCCACATGGGCGCCGATGTCGCCCAGGCTGACGGCCGCCGCAAAGCCCGCAGCCCCACGGGCTGTGGGGCCACGCGAGCGACTGCCAAAGAGCTTTCCAACGAGGCACGGCTTTCCCTCCTGGCTCTTCGGGCGTGGGAGCTGTCGCCAGAGCCGTGGCCCTACCGGAAAATGCTTCGCAGGCTGGCGCGGCGGCGCCACGTGGGCGCCAATGGCGCCGTGGCTTACGGCCGCCGCAAACCCGCAGCCCCACGGGCTGTTGGGCCACGCGAGTGGCTACCAAAGAGCTTTCCAACGAGGCACGGCTTTCCCTCCTGGCTCTTCGGGCGTGGGAGCTGTCGCCAGAGACGCGGCCCTACCGGAAAATGCTTCGCAGGCTGGCGCGGCGGCGCCACGTGGGCGCCGGTGCCCCGAGGCTGACGGCCGCTGGAAAGCCCGCAGCCCCACGGGCTGTGGGGCCACGCGAGTGGCTGCCAAAGAGCTTTCCAACGAAGCACGGCTTTCCCTCCTGGCTCTTCGGGCGTGGGAGCTGTCGCCAGAGCTGCAGCCCTAACGGAAAATGCTTCGCAGGCTGGCGCGGCGGCACCACGTGGGCGCCGGTGGCGCCGAGGCTGACGGCCGCCGCAAAGCCCGCAGCCCCACAGGCTGTGGGCCCACGCGAGCGGCTGCCAAAGAGCTTTCCAACGAGGCACGGCTTTCCCTCCTGGCTCTTCGGGCGTGGGAGCTGTCGCCAGAGACGCGGCCCTACCGGAAAATGCTTCGCAGGCTGGCGCGGCGGTGCCACATGGGCGCCGGTGTCGCCCAGGCTGACGGCCGCCGCAAAGCCCGCAGCCCCACGGGCTGTGGGGCCACGCGAGCGGCTGCCAAAGAGCTTTCCAACGAGGCACGGCTTACCCTCCTGGCTCTTCGGGCGTGGGAGCTGTGGCCAGAGCCGCGGCCCTACCGGAAAATGCTTCGCAGGCTGGCGCGGCTGCCCCACATGGGCGCCGGTGTCGCCGAGGCTGACGGCCGCCGCAAAGCCCGCAGCCCCATGGGCTGTGGGGCCACGCGAGCGGCTGCCAAAGAGCTTTCCAATGAGGCACAGCTTTTCCTCCTGGCTCTTCCGGCGTGGGAGCTGTCGCCAGAGCTGCAGCCCTACAGGAAAATGCTTCGCAGGCTTGCGCGGCGGCACCACGTGGGTGCCGGTGGCACCCAGGCTGACGGCCGCCGCAAAGCCCGCAGCCCCACGGGCTATGGGGCCACGCGAGCGGCTGCCAAAGAGCTTTCCAACGAGGCACGGCTTTCCCTCCTGGCTCTTCGGGCGTGGGAGCTGTCGCCAGAGCCGCGGCCCTACCGGAAAATGCTTCGCAGGCTGGCGCGGCGGCGCCACGTGGGCGCCAGTGGCGCCGAGGCTGACGGCCGCCGCAAAGCCCGCAGCCCAACGGGCTGTGGGGCCACGCGAGCGGCTGCCAAAGAGCTTTCCAACGAGGCACAGCTTTCCCTCCTGGCTCTTCGGGCGTGGGAGCTGTCGCCAGAGCCGCGGCCCTACCGGAAAATGCTTCGCAGGCTGGCGCGGCTGCCCCACCTGGGCGCCCCTGGCCCCGAGGCTGACGGCCGCCGGAAAGCCCGCAGCCCCACGGGCTGTGGGGCCACGCGAGTGGCTGCCAAAGAGCTTTCCAACGAGGCACGGCTTTCCCTCCTGGCTCTTCGGGCGTGGGAGCTGTCGCCAGAGCTGCAGCCCTACCGGAAAATGCTTCGCAGGCTAGCGCGGCGGCACCACGTGGGCGCCGGTGGCGCCGAGGCTGACGGCCGCCGCAAAGCCCGCAGCCCCATGGGCTGTGGGCCCACGCGAGCGGCTGCCAAAGAGCTTTCCAACGAGGCATGGCTTTCCCTCCTGGCTCTTCGGGCGTGGGAGCTGTGGCCAGAGCCGCGGCCCTACCGGAAAATGCCTCGCAGGCTGGCACAGCGGCGCCACGTGGGCGCCCATGGCGCTGAGGCTGACGGCCGCCGCAAAGCCCGCAGCCCCACGGGCTGTGGGGCCACGCGAGCGGCTGCCAAAGATCTTTCCAACGAGGCACGGCTTTCCCTCCTGGCTCTTCGGCCGTGAGAGCTGTCGCCAGAGCTGCGGCCCTACTGGAAAATTCTTCGCAGGCTGGCGCGGCGGCCCCACCTGGTCGCCGGTAGCGCCGAGGCTGACGGCCGCCGCAAAGCCCGCAGCCCCACGGGCTGTGGGGCCATGCGAGCGGCTGCCAAAGAGCTTTCCAACGAGGCACGGCTTTCCCTCCTGGCTCCTCGGGCGTGGGAGCTGTCGCCAGACCTGCCGCCCTACCGGAAAATGCTTCACAGGCTGGCGCGGCGGCGCCACGTGGGCGCCGATGGCGCCGAGGCTGACAGCCGCCGGAAAGCCCGCAGCCCCACGGACTGTGGGGCCATGCGAGCGGCTGCCAAAGAGCTTTCCAACGAGGCACGGCTTTCCCTCCTGGCTCTTCGGCCGTGGGAGCTGTTGCCAGAGCCGCGGACCTACCGGAAAATGCTTCGCAGGCTGGCGCGGCGGCGCCACGTGGGCACCGGTGTCGCCAAGGCTGACGGCCGCCGCAAAGCCCGCAGCCCCACGGGCTGTGGGGCCATGCGAGCGGCTGCCAAAGAGCTTTCCAACGAGGCACAGCTTTCCCTCCTGGCTCTTCGGGCGTGGGAGCTGTCGCCAGAGCTGCAGACCTACCGGAAAATCCTTCGAAGGCTGGCGCGGCGGCGCCACATGGGCGCCGATGTCGCCCAGGCTGACGGCCGCCGCAAAGCCCGCAGCCCCACGGGCTGTGGGGCCACGCGAGCGACTGCCAAAGAGCTTTCCAACGAGGCACGGCTTTCCCTCCTGGCTCTTCGGGCGTGGGAGCTGTCGCCAGAGCCGCGGCCCTACCGGAAAATGCTTCGCAGGCTGGCGCGGCGGCGCCACGTGGGCGCCGGTGGCGCCCAGGCTGACGGCCGCCGCAAAGCCCGCAGCCCCACGGGCTGTGGGGCCACGCGAGCGGCTGCCAAAGAGCTTTCCAACGAGGCACGGCTTTCCCTCCTGGCTCTTCGGCCGTGGGAGCTGTCGCCAGAGCCGCGGCCCTACCGGAAAATGCTTCGCAGGCTGGCGCGGCTGCCCCACCTGGGCGCCGGTGTCGCCGAGGCTGATGGCCGCCGCAAAGCCCGCAGGCCCACGGGCTGTGGGGCCACGCGAGCGCCTGCCAAAGAGCTTTCCAACGAGGCACGGCTTTCCCTCCTGGCTCTTCGGGCGTGGGAGCTGTCGCCAGAGCCGCGGCCCTACCGGAAAATGCCTCGCAGGCTGGCGCAGCGGCGCCACGTGGGCGCCCATGGCGCTGAGGCTGACGGCCGCCGCAAAGCCCGCAGCCCCACGGGCTGTGGAGCCACGCGAGCGACTGCCAAAGATCTTTCCAACGAGGCACGGCTTTCCCTCCTGGCTCTTCGGGCATGGGAGCTGTCGCCAGAGACGCGGCCCTACCCGAAAATGCTTCGCAGGCTGGCGCGGCGGCGCCACGTGGGCGCCGGTGGCGCCGAGGCTGACGGCCGCCGCAAAGCCTGCAGCCCCAGGGGCAGTGGGGCCACGCGAGCGGCTGCCAAAGAGCTTTCCAAAGAGGCATGGCTTTCCCTCCTGGCTCTTCGGGCGTGGGAGCTGTCGCCAGAGCTGCAGACCTACCGGAAAATGCATCGCAGGCTGGCGCGGCTGCCCCACATGGGCGCCGGTAGCGCCGAGGCTGACGGCCGCCGCAAAGCCCGCAGCCCCATGGGCTGTGGGGCCACGCGAGTGGCTGCCAAAGAGCTTTCCAACGAGGCACGGCTTTCCCTCCTGGCTCTTCGGCCGTGGGAGCTGTCGCCAGAGCCGCGGCCCTACCGGAAAATGCTTCGCAGGCTGGCGCAGCTGCCCCACCTGGGCGCCGGTGTCGCCCAGGCTGACGGCCGCCGCAAAGCCCGCAGCCCCACGGGCTGTGGGGCCACGCGAGCGGCTGCCAAAGAGCTTTCCAATGAGGCACGGCTTTCCCTCCTGGCTCTTCGGCCGTGGGAGCTGTTGCCAGAGCTGCAGCCCTACCGGAAAATGCTTCGCAGGCTGGCGCGGCGGCGCAACGTGGGCGCCGATGGCGCCGAGGCTGACGGCCGCCGGAAAGCCCGCAGCCCCACGGGCTGTGGGGCCACGCGAGCGACTGCCAAAGAGCTTTCCAACGAGGCACGGCTTTCCCTCCTGGCTCTTCGGGCGTGGGAGCTGTCGCCAGAGACGCGGCCCTACCCGAAAATGCTTCGCAGGCTGGCGCGGCGGCGCCACGTGGGCGCCGGTGGCGCCGAGGCTGACGGCCGCCGCAAAGCCTGCAGCCCCAGGGGCAGTGGGGCCACGCGAGCGGCTGCCAAAGAGCTTTCCAAAGAGGCATGGCTTTCCCTCCTGGCTCTTCGGGCGTGGGAGCTGTCGCCAGAGCTGCAGACCTACCGGAAAATGCATCGCAGGCTGGCGCGGCTGCCCCACATGGGCGCCGGTAGCGCCGAGGCTGACGGCCGCCGCAAAGCCCGCAGCCCCATGGGCTGTGGGGCCACGCGAGTGGCTGCCAAAGAGCTTTCCAACGAGGCACGGCTTTCCCTCCTGGCTCTTCGGCCGTGGGAGCTGTCGCCAGAGCCGCGGCCCTACCGGAAAATGCTTCGCAGGCTGGCGCAGCTGCCCCACCTGGGCGCCGGTGTCGCCCAGGCTGACGGCCGCCGCAAAGCCCGCAGCCCCACGGGCTGTGGGGCCACGCGAGCGGCTGCCAAAGAGCTTTCCAATGAGGCACGGCTTTCCCTCCTGGCTCTTCGGCCGTGGGAGCTGTTGCCAGAGCTGCAGCCCTACCGGAAAATGCTTCGCAGGCTGGCGCGGCGGCGCAACGTGGGCGCCGATGGCGCCGAGGCTGACGGCCGCCGGAAAGCCCGCAGCCCCACGGGCTGTGGGGCCATGCGGGCGGCTGCCAAAGAGCTTTCCAACGAGGCACGGCTTTCCCTCCTGGCTCTTCGGGCGTGGGAGCTGTCGCCAGAGCCGCGGCCCTACCGGAAAATGCTTCGCAGGCTGGCGCGGCGGCCCCACCTGGGCGCCGGTGGCGCTGAGGCTGACGGCCGCCGCAAAGCCCGCAGCCCCAGGGGCTGTGGGGCCACGCGAGCGGCTGCCAAAGATCTTTCCAATGAGGCACGGCTTTCCCTCCTGGCTGTTCGGGCGTGGGAGCTGTCGCCAGAGACGCGGCCCTACCGGAAAATGCTTCGCAGGCTGGCGCGGCGGCGCCACGTGGGCGCCGATGGCGCCGAGGCTGACGGCCGCCGGAAAGCCCGCAGCCCCACGGGCTGTGGGGCCATGTGAGCGGCTGCCAAAGAGCTTTCCAACGAGGCACGGCTTTCCCTCCTGGCTCTTCGGGCGTGGGAGCTGTCGCCAGAGCCGCGGCCCTACCGGAAAATGCTTCGCAGGTTGGCGCGGCGGCGCCACGTGGGCGCCGGTGGCGCCGAGGCTGACGGTCGCCGCAAAGCCCGCAGCCCCAGGGGCTGTGGGGCCACATGAGCGGCTGCCAAAGAGCTTTCCAACGAGGCACGGCTTTCCCTCCTGGCTCTACGGGCGTGGGAGCTGTCGCCAGATCTGCAGCCCTACCGGAAAATGCTTCGCAGGCTGGCGCGGCGGCGCCACAAGGACGCCGGAGTCGCCCAGGCTGACGGCCGCCGCAAAGCCCGCAGCCCCAGGGGCTGTGGGGCCATGCGAGCGGCTGCCAAAGAGCTTTCCAACGAGGCACGGCTTTCCCTCCTGTCTCTTCGGGCGTGGGAGCTGTCGCCTGAGCCGCGGCCCTACCGGAAAATGCTTCGCAGGCTGGCGCGGCTGCCCCACCTGGGCGCCGGTGTCGCCGAAGCTGACGGCCGCCGCAAAGCCCGCAGCCCCACGGGCTATGGGGCCACGCGAGCGGCTGCCAAAGAGCTTTCCAACGAGGCACGGCTTTCCCTCCTGTCTCTTCGGGCGTGGGAGCTGTCGCCTGAGCCGCGGCCCTACCGGAAAATGCTTCGCAGGCTGGCGCGGCTGCCCCACCTGGGCGCCGGTGTCGCCCAGGCTGACGGCCGCCGGAAAGCCCGCAGCCCCACGGGCTGTGGGGCCACGTGAGCGGCTGCCAAAGAGCTTTCCAACGAGGCACGGCTTTCCCTCCTGGCTCTTCGGCCGTGGGAGCTGTCGCCAGAGCCGCGGCCCTACCGGAAAATGCTTCGAAGGCTGGCGCGGCTGCGCCACCTGGGCGCCGGTGTCGCCCAGGCTGACGGCCGCCACAAAGCCCGCAGCCCCATGGGCTGTGGGGCCACGCGAGCGGCTGCCAAAGAGCTTTCCAATGAGGCACGGCTTTCCCTCCTGGCTCTTCGGGCGTGGGAGCTGTCGCCAGAGACGCGGCCCTACCGGAAAATGCTTCGCAGGCTGGCGCGGCTGCCCCACCTGGGCGCCGATGGCGCCGAGGCTGACAGCCGCCGGAAAGCCCGCAGCCCCACGGGCTGTGGGGCCACGCGAGCGGCTGCCAAACAGCTTTCCAACGAGGCACGGCTTTCCCTCCTGGCTCTTCGGGCGTGGGAGCTGTCGCCAGAGACGCGGCCCTACCGGAAAATGCTTCGCAGGCTGGCGCGTTGGCGCCACGTGGGCGCCGGTGGCGCCGAGGCTGACGGCCGCCGCAAAGCCCGCAGCCCCAGGGGCTGTGGGGCCACGCGAGCGGCTGCCAAAGAGCTTTCCAAAGAGGCATGGCTTTCCCTCCTGGCTATTCGGCCGTGGGAGCTGTCGCCAGAGACACGGCCCTACCGGAAAATGCTTCGCAGGCTGGCGCGGCTGCCCCACATGGGCGCCGGTATCGCCCAGGCTGACGGCCGCCGCAAAGCCCGCAGCCCCATGGGCTGTGGGGCCACGCGAGCGGCTGCCAAAGAGCTTTCCAACGAGGCACGGCTTTCCCTCCTGGCTCTTCGGGCGTGGGAGCTGTCGCCAGAGCCGCGGCCCTACCGGAAAATGCTTCGCAGGCTGGCGCGGCTGCCCCACCTGGGCGCCGGTGTCGCCCAGGCTGACGGCCGCCGCAAAGCCCACAGCCCCACGGGCTGTGGGGCCACGCGAGCGGCTGCCAAAGAGCTTTCCAACGAGGCACGGCTTTCCCTCCTGGCTCTTCGGGCGTGGGAGCTGTCGCCAGAGCCGCGGCCCTACCGGAAAATGCTTCGCAGGCTGGCGTGGCGGCGCCACGTGGGCGCCGATGGCGCCGAAGCTGACGGCCGCCGGAAAGCCCGCAGCCCCACGGGCTGTGGGGCCATGCGAGCGGCTGCCAAAGAGCTTTCCAAGGAGGCACGGCTTTCCCTCCTGTCTGTTCGGGCGTGGGAGCTGTCGCCAGAGACGCGGCCCTACCGGAAAATGCTTCGCAGGCTGGCGTGGCGGCGCCACGTGGGCACCGGTGGCGCCGAGGCTGACGGCCGCCGCAAAGCCCGCAGCCCCAGGGGCTGTGGGGCGACGCGAGCGGCTGCCAAAGAGCTTTCCAACGAGGCACGGCTTTCCCTCCTGGCTCTTCGGCCGTGGGAGCTGTCGCCAGAGCCGCAGACCTACCAGAAAATCCTTCGCAGGCTGGCGCGGCGGCGCCACATGGGCGCCGGTGTCGCCCAGGCTGACGGCCGCCGCAAAGCCCGCAGCCCCACGGGCTGTGGGGCCACGCGAGCGGCTGCCAAAGAGCTTTCCAACGAGGCACGGCTTTCCCTCCTGGCTCTTCGGCCGTGGGAGCTGTCGCCAGAGACGCGGCCCTACCGGAAAATGCTTCGCAGGCTGGCGCGGCTGCCCCACCTGGGCGCCGGGGTCGGCCAGGCTGACGGCCGCCGCAAAGCCCGCAGCCCCACGGGCTGTGGGGCCACGCGAGCGGCTCCCAAAGAGCTTTCCAACGAGGCACGGCTTTCCCTCCTGGCTCTTCGGGCGTGGGAGCTGTCGCCAGAGCTGCAGCCCTACCGGAAAATGCTTCGCAGGCTGGCGCGGCGGCACCACGTGGGCGCCGGTGGCGCCCAGGCTGACGGCCGACGCAAAGCCCGCAGCCCCACGGGCTGTGGGGCCACGCGAGCGGCTGCCAAAGAGCTTTCCAACGAGGCATGGCTTTCCCTCCTGGCTCTTCGGGCGTGGGAGCTGTCGCCAGAGCCGCGGCCCTACCGGAAAATGCTTCGCAGGCTGGCGCGGCGGCGCCACGTGGGCGCCGGTGGCCCCGAGGCTGACGGCCGCCGGAAAGCCCGCAGCCCCACGGCCTGTGGGGCCACGCGAGCGACTGCCAAAGAGCTTTCCAACGAGGCACGGCTTTCCCTCCTGGCTCTTCGGCCGTGGGAGCTGTCGCCAGAGACGCGGCCCTACCCGAAAATGCTTCGCAGGCTGGCGCGGCGGCGCCACGTGGGCGCCGGTGGCGCCGAGGCTGACGGCCGCCGCAAAGCCTGCAGCCCCAGGGGCAGTGGGGCCACGCGAGCGGCTGCCAAAGAGCTTTCCAAAGAGGCATGGCTTTCCCTCCTGGCTCTTCGGGCGTGGGAGCTGTCGCCAGAGCTGCAGACCTACCGGAAAATGCATCGCAGGCTGGCGCGGCTGCCCCACATGGGCGCCGGTAGCGCCGAGGCTGACGGCCGCCGCAAAGCCCGCAGCCCCATGGGCTGTGGGGCCACGCGAGTGGCTGCCAAAGAGCTTTCCAACGAGGCACGGCTTTCCCTCCTGGCTCTTCGGCCGTGGGAGCTGTCGCCAGAGCCGCGGCCCTACCGGAAAATGCTTCGCAGGCTGGCGCAGCTGCCCCACCTGGGCGCCGGTGTCGCCCAGGCTGACGGCCGCCGCAAAGCCCGCAGCCCCACGGGCTGTGGGGCCACGCGAGCGGCTGCCAAAGAGCTTTCCAATGAGGCACGGCTTTCCCTCCTGGCTCTTCGGCCGTGGGAGCTGTTGCCAGAGCTGCAGCCCTACCGGAAAATGCTTCGCAGGCTGGCGCGGCGGCGCAACGTGGGCGCCGATGGCGCCGAGGCTGACGGCCGCCGGAAAGCCCGCAGCCCCACGGGCTGTGGGGCCATGCGGGCGGCTGCCAAAGAGCTTTCCAACGAGGCACGGCTTTCCCTCCTGGCTCTTCGGGCGTGGGAGCTGTCGCCAGAGCCGCGGCCCTACCGGAAAATGCTTCGCAGGCTGGCGCGGCGGCCCCACCTGGGCGCCGGTGGCGCTGAGGCTGACGGCCGCCGCAAAGCCCGCAGCCCCAGGGGCTGTGGGGCCACGCGAGCGGCTGCCAAAGATCTTTCCAATGAGGCACGGCTTTCCCTCCTGGCTGTTCGGGCGTGGGAGCTGTCGCCAGAGACGCGGCCCTACCGGAAAATGCTTCGCAGGCTGGCGCGGCGGCGCCACGTGGGCGCCGGTGGCGCCGAGGCTGACGGTCGCCGCAAAGCCCGCAGCCCCAGGGGCTGTGGGGCCACATGAGCGGCTGCCAAAGAGCTTTCCAACGAGGCACGGCTTTCCCTCCTGGCTCTACGGGCGTGGGAGCTGTCGCCAGATCTGCAGCCCTACCGGAAAATGCTTCGCAGGCTGGCGCGGCGGCGCCACAAGGACGCCGGAGTCGCCCAGGCTGACGGCCGCCGCAAAGCCCGCAGCCCCAGGGGCTGTGGGGCCATGCGAGCGGCTGCCAAAGAGCTTTCCAACGAGGCACGGCTTTCCCTCCTGTCTCTTCGGGCGTGGGAGCTGTCGCCTGAGCCGCGGCCCTACCGGAAAATGCTTCGCAGGCTGGCGCGGCTGCCCCACCTGGGCGCCGGTGTCGCCGAGGCTGACGGCCGCCGCAAAGCCCGCAGCCCCACGGGCTATGGGGCCACGCGAGCGGCTGCCAAAGAGCTTTCCAACGAGGCACGGCTTTCCCTCCTGTCTCTTCGGGCGTGGGAGCTGTCGCCTGAGCCGCGGCCCTACCGGAAAATGCTTCGCAGGCTGGCGCGGCTGCCCCACCTGGGCGCCGGTGTCGCCCAGGCTGACGGCCGCCGGAAAGCCCGCAGCCCCACGGGCTGTGGGGCCACGTGAGCGGCTGCCAAAGAGCTTTCCAACGAGGCACGGCTTTCCCTCCTGGCTCTTCGGCCGTGGGAGCTGTCGCCAGAGCCGCGGCCCTACCGGAAAATGCTTCGAAGGCTGGCGCGGCTGCGCCACCTGGGCGCCGGTGTCGCCCAGGCTGACGGCCGCCACAAAGCCCGCAGCCCCATGGGCTGTGGGGCCACGCGAGCGGCTGCCAAAGAGCTTTCCAATGAGGCACGGCTTTCCCTCCTGGCTCTTCGGGCGTGGGAGCTGTCGCCAGAGACGCGGCCCTACCGGAAAATGCTTCGCAGGCTGGCGCGGCTGCCCCACCTGGGCGCCGATGGCGCCGAGGCTGACAGCCGCCGGAAAGCCCGCAGCCCCACGGGCTGTGGGGCCACGCGAGCGGCTGCCAAACAGCTTTCCAACGAGGCACGGCTTTCCCTCCTGGCTCTTCGGGCGTGGGAGCTGTCGCCAGAGACGCGGCCCTACCGGAAAATGCTTCGCAGGCTGGCGCGTTGGCGCCACGTGGGCGCCGGTGGCGCCGAGGCTGACGGCCGCCGCAAAGCCCGCAGCCCCAGGGGCTGTGGGGCCACGCGAGCGGCTGCCAAAGAGCTTTCCAAAGAGGCATGGCTTTCCCTCCTGGCTATTCGGCCGTGGGAGCTGTCGCCAGAGACACGGCCCTACCGGAAAATGCTTCGCAGGCTGGCGCGGCTGCCCCACATGGGCGCCGGTATCGCCCAGGCTGACGGCCGCCGCAAAGCCCGCAGCCCCATGGGCTGTGGGGCCACGCGAGCGGCTGCCAAAGAGCTTTCCAACGAGGCACGGCTTTCCCTCCTGGCTCTTCGGGCGTGGGAGCTGTCGCCAGAGCCGCGGCCCTACCGGAAAATGCTTCGCAGGCTGGCGCGGCTGCCCCACCTGGGCGCCGGTGTCGCCCAGGCTGACGGCCGCCGCAAAGCCCACAGCCCCACGGGCTGTGGGGCCACGCGAGCGGCTGCCAAAGAGCTTTCCAACGAGGCACGGCTTTCCCTCCTGGCTCTTCGGGCGTGGGAGCTGTCGCCAGAGCCGCGGCCCTACCGGAAAATGCTTCGCAGGCTGGCGTGGCGGCGCCACGTGGGCGCCGATGGCGCCGAAGCTGACGGCCGCCGGAAAGCCCGCAGCCCCACGGGCTGTGGGGCCATGCGAGCGGCTGCCAAAGAGCTTTCCAAGGAGGCACGGCTTTCCCTCCTGTCTCTTCGGGCGTGGGAGCTGTCGCCAGAGACGCGGCCCTACCGGAAAATGCTTCGCAGGCTGGCGTGGCGGCGCCACGTGGGCACCGGTGGCGCCGAGGCTGACGGCCGCCGCAAAGCCCGCAGCCCCAGGGGCTGTGGGGCGACGCGAGCGGCTGCCAAAGAGCTTTCCAACGAGGCACGGCTTTCCCTCCTGGCTCTTCGGCCGTGGGAGCTGTCGCCAGAGCCGCAGACCTACCAGAAAATCCTTCGCAGGCTGGCGCGGCGGCGCCACATGGGCGCCGGTGTCGCCCAGGCTGACGGCCGCCGCTAAGCCCGCAGCCCCACGGGCTGTGGGGCCACGCGAGCGGCTGCCAAAGAGCTTTCCAACGAGGCACGGCTTTCCCTCCTGGCTCTTCGGGCGTGGGATCTGTCGCCAGAGACGCGGCCCTACCGGAAAATGCTTCGCAGGCTGGCGCGGCTGCCCCACCTGGGCGCCGGGGTCGGCCAGGCTGACGGCCGCCGCAAAGCCCGCAGCCCCACGGGCTGTGGGGCCACGCGAGCGGCTCCCAAAGAGCTTTCCAACGAGGCACGGCTTTCCCTCCTGGCTCTTCGGGCGTGGGAGCTGTCGCCAGAGCTGCAGCCCTACCGGAAAATGCTTCGCAGGCTGGCGCGGCGGCACCACGTGGGCGCCGGTGGCGCCCAGGCTGACGGCCGACGCAAAGCCCGCAGCCCCACGGGCTGTGGGGCCACGCGAGCGGCTGCCAAAGAGCTTTCCAACGAGGCATGGCTTTCCCTCCTGGCTCTTCGGGCGTGGGAGCTGTCGCCAGAGCCGCGGCCCTACCGGAAAATGCTTCGCAGGCTGGCGCGGCGGCGCCACGTGGGCGCCGGTGGCCCCGAGGCTGACGGCCGCCGCAAAGCCCGCAGCCCCACGGGCTGTGGGGCCACGCGAGTGGCTGCCAAAGAGCTTTCCAACGAGGCACGGCTTTCCCTCCTGGCTCTTCGGGCGTGGGAGCTGTCGCCAGAGCTGCAGCCCTACCGGAAAATGCTTCGCAGGCTGGCGCGGCGGCACCACGTGGACGCCGGTGGCGCTGAGGCTGACGGCCGCCGGAAAGCCCGCAGCCCCACGGGCTGTGGGGCCACGCGAGCGGCTGCCAAAGAGCTTTCCAACGAGGCACGGCTTTCCCTGCTGGCTCTTCGGCCGTGAGAGCTGTCGCCAGAGCTGCGGCCCTACTGGAAAATTCTTCGCAGGCTGGCGCGGCGGCCCCACCTGGTCGCCGGTAGCGCCGAGGCTGACGGCCGCCGCAAAGCCCGCAGCCCCATGGGCTGTGGGGCCACGCGAGTGGCTGCCAAAGAGCTTTCCAACGAGGCACGGCTTTCCCTCCTGGCTCTTCGGGCGTGGGAGCTGTCGCCAGAGCCGCGGCCCTACCGGAAAATGCTTCGCAGGCTGGCGCGGCGGCCCCACGTGGGCGCCGATGGCGCCGAGGCTGACGGCCGCCGCAAAGCCCGCAGCCCCACGGGCTGTGGGGCCACGTGAGCGGCTGCCAAAGAGCTTTCCAATGAGGCACGGCTTTCCCTCCTGGCTCTTCGGGCGTGGGAGCTGTGGCCAGAGCCGCGGCCCTACCGGAAAATGCTTCGCAGGCTGGCGTGGCGGCGCCACGTGGGCACCGGTGGCACCGAGGCTGACGGCCGCCGCAAAGCCCGCAGCCGCAGGGGCTGTGGGGCCACGCGAGCGGCTGCCAAAGAGCTTTCCAACGAGGCACGGCTTTCCCTCCTGGCTCTTCGGCCGTGGGAGCTGTCGCCAGAGCCGCGGCCCTACCGGAAAATGTTTCGCAGGCTGGCGCGGCGGCGCCACGTGGGCGCCGGTGGCGCCGAGGCTGACGGCCGCCGCAAAGCCCGCAGCCCCACGGAATATGGGGCCACGCGAGTGGCTGCCAAAGAGCTTTCCAACGAGGCACAGCTTTCCCTCCTGGCTCTTCGGGCGTGGGAGCTGTCGCCAGAGCTGCAGACCTACCGGAAAATGCTTCGCAGGCTGGCGCGGCGGCGCCACGTTGGCGCCGGTGGCGCTGAGGCTGACGGCCGCCGGAAAGCCCGCAGCCCCACGGGCTGTGGGGCCACGCGAGCGGCTGCCAAAGATCTTTCCAACGAGGCACGGCTTTCCCTGCTGGCTCTTCGGCCGTGGGAGCTGTCGCCAGAGCCGCGGCCCTACCGGAAAATGCTTCGCAGGCTGGCGCGGCTGCCCCACCTGGGCGCCGGTGTCGCCCAGGCTGACGGCCGCCGCAAAGCCCGCAGCCCCACGGGCTGTGGGGCCACGCGAGCGGCTCCCAAAGAGCTTTCCAACGAGGCACGGCTTTCCCTCCTGGCTCTTCGGGCGTGGGAGCTGTCGCCAGAGCTGCAGCCCTACCGGAAAATGCTTCGCAGGCTGGCGCGGCGGCACCACGTGGGCGCCGGTGGCGCCCAGGCTGACGGCCGACGCAAAGCCCGCAGCCCCACGGGCTGTGGGGCCACGCGAGCGGCTGCCAAAGAGCTTTCCAACGAGGCATGGCTTTCCCTCCTGGCTCTTCGGGCGTGGGAGCTGTCGCCAGAGCCGCGGCCCTACCGGAAAATGCTTCGCAGGCTGGCGCGGCGGCGCCACGTGGGCGCCGGTGGCCCCGAGGCTGACGGCCGCCGCAAAGCCCGCAGCCCCACGGGCTGTGGGGCCACGCGAGTGGCTGCCAAAGAGCTTTCCAACGAGGCACGGCTTTCCCTCCTGGCTCTTCGGGCGTGGGAGCTGTCGCCAGAGCTGCAGCCCTACCGGAAAATGCTTCGCAGGCTGGCGCGGCGGCACCACGTGGACGCCGGTGGCGCTGAGGCTGACGGCCGCCGGAAAGCCCGCAGCCCCACGGGCTGTGGGGCCACGCGAGCGGCTGCCAAAGAGCTTTCCAACGAGGCACGGCTTTCCCTGCTGGCTCTTCGGCCGTGAGAGCTGTCGCCAGAGCTGCGGCCCTACTGGAAAATTCTTCGCAGGCTGGCGCGGCGGCCCCACCTGGTCGCCGGTAGCGCCGAGGCTGACGGCCGCCGCAAAGCCCGCAGCCCCATGGGCTGTGGGGCCACGCGAGTGGCTGCCAAAGAGCTTTCCAACGAGGCACGGCTTTCCCTCCTGGCTCTTCGGGCGTGGGAGCTGTCGCCAGAGCCGCGGCCCTACCGGAAAATGCTTCGCAGGCTGGCGCGGCGGCCCCACGTGGGCGCCGATGGCGCCGAGGCTGACGGCCGCCGCAAAGCCCGCAGCCCCACGGGCTGTGGGGCCACGTGAGCGGCTGCCAAAGAGCTTTCCAATGAGGCACGGCTTTCCCTCCTGGCTCTTCGGGCGTGGGAGCTGTCGCCAGAGACGCGGCCCTACCGGAAAATGCTTCGCAGGCTGGCGTGGCGGCGCCACGTGGGCACCGGTGGCACCGAGGCTGACGGCCGCCGCAAAGCCCGCAGCCGCAGGGGCTGTGGGGCCACGCGAGCGGCTGCCAAAGAGCTTTCCAACGAGGCATGGCTTTCCCTCCTGGCTCTTCGGCCGTGGGAGCTGTCGCCAGAGCCGCGGCCCTACCGGAAAATGTTTCGCAGGCTGGCGCGGCGGCGCCACGTGGGCGCCGGTGTCGCCCAGGCTGACGGCCGCCGCAAAGCCCGCAGCCCCACGGGCTGTGGGGCCACGCGAGCGGCTGCCAAAGAGCTTTCCAACGAGGCACGGCTTTCCCTCCTGGCTCTTCGGCCGTGGGAGCTGTCGCCAGAGCCGCGGCCCTACCGGAAAATGTTTCGCAGGCTGGCGCGGCGGCGCCACGTGGGCGCCGGTGGCGCCGAGGCTGACGGCCGCCGCAAAGCCCGCAGCCCCACGGGCTGTGGGGCCACGTGAGCGGCTGCCAAAGAGCTTTCCAATGAGGCACGGCTTTCCCTCCTGGCTCTTCGGGCGTGGGAGCTGTGGCCAGAGCCGCGGCCCTACCGGAAAATGCTTCGCAGGCTGGCGTGGCGGCGCCACGTGGGCACCGGTGGCACCGAGGCTGACGGCCGCCGCAAAGCCCGCAGCCGCAGGGGCTGTGGGGCCACGCGAGCGGCTGCCAAAGAGCTTTCCAACGAGGCACGGCTTTCCCTCCTGGCTCTTCGGCCGTGGGAGCTGTCGCCAGAGCCGCGGCCCTACCGGAAAATGTTTCGCAGGCTGGCGCGGCGGCGCCACGTGGGCGCCGGTGGCGCCGAGGCTGACGGCCGCCGCAAAGCCCGCAGCCCCACGGAATATGGGGCCACGCGAGTGGCTGCCAAAGAGCTTTCCAACGAGGCACAGCTTTCCCTCCTGGCTCTTCGGGCGTGGGAGCTGTCGCCAGAGCTGCAGACCTACCGGAAAATGCTTCGCAGGCTGGCGCGGCGGCGCCACGTTGGCGCCGGTGGCGCTGAGGCTGACGGCCGCCGGAAAGCCCGCAGCCCCACGGGCTGTGGGGCCACGCGAGCGGCTGCCAAAGATCTTTCCAACGAGGCACGGCTTTCCCTGCTGGCTCTTCGGCCGTGGGAGCTGTCGCCAGAGCCGCGGCCCTACCGGAAAATGCTTCGCAGGCTGGCGCGGCTGCCCCACCTGGGCGCCGGTGTCGCCGAGGCTGACGGCCGCCGCAAAGCCCGCAGCCCCACGGGCTATGGGGCCACGCGAGCGGCTGCCAAAGAGCTTTCCAACGAGGCACGGCTTTCCCTCCTGGCTCTTCGGGCGTGGGAGCTGTCGCCAGAGCTGCAGCCCTACCGGAAAATGCTTCGCAGGCTGGCGCGGCGGCACCACGTGGGCGCCGGTGGCACCCAGGCTGACGGCCGACGCAAAGCCCACAGCCCCACGGGCTGTGGGGCCACGCGAGCGGCTGCCAAAGAGCTTTCCAACGAGGCATGGCATTCCCTCCTGGCTCTTCGGGCGTGGGAGCTGTCGCCAGAGCCGCGGCCCTACCGGAAAATGCTTCGCAGGCTGGCGCGGCGGAGCCACGTGGGCGCCGGTGGCCCCGAGGCTGACGGCCGCCGCAAAGCCCGCAGCCCCACGGGCTGTGGGGCCACGCGAGTGGCTGCCAAAGAGCTTACCAACGAGGCACGGCTTTCCCTCCTGGCTCTTCCGGCGTGGGAGCTGTCGCCAGAGCTGCAGCCCTACCGGAAAATGCTTCGCAGGCTGGCGCGGCGGCGCCACGTGGACGCCGGTGGCGCTGAGGCTGACGGCCGCCGGAAAGCCCGCAGCCCCACAGGCTGTGGGGCCAGGCGAGCGGCTGCCAAAGATCTTTCCAACGAGGCACGGCTTTCCCTGCTGGCTCTTCGGCCGTGAGAGCTGTCGCCAGAGCTGCAGCCCTACTGGAAAATTCTTCGCAGGCTGGCGCGGCGGCCCCACCTGGTCGCCGGTAGCGCCGAGGCTGACGGCCGCCTACAAAGCCCGCAGCCCCATGGGCTGTGGGGCCACGCGAGCGGCTGCCAAAGAGCTTTCCAACGAGGCACGGCTTTCCCTCCTGGCTCTTCGGGCGTGGGAGCTGTCGCCAGAGCCGCGGCCCTACCGGAAAATGCTTCGCAGGCTGGCGCGGCGACGCCACGTGGGCGCCGATGGCGCCGAGGCTGACGGCCGCCGCAAAGCCCGCAGCTCCACGGGCTGTGGGGCCATGCGAGCGGCTGCCAAACAGCTTTCCAACGAGGCACGGCTTTCCCTCCTGGCTCTTCGGGCGTGGGAGCTGTCGCCAGAGACGCGGCCCTACCGGAAAATGCTTCGCAGGCTGGCGTGGCGGCGCCACGTGGGCACCGGTGGCACCGAGGCTGACGGCCACCTACAAAGCCCGCAGCCCCATGGGCTGTGGGGCCACGCGAGCGGCTGCCAAAGAGCTTTCCAACGAGGCACGGCTTTCCCTCCTGGCTCTTCGGCCGTGGGAGCTGTCGCCAGAGCCGCAGACCTACCGGAAAATCCTTCGCAGGCTGGCGCGGCGGCGCCACATGGGCGCCGGTGTCGCCCAGGCTGACGGCCGCCGCAAAGCCCGCAGCCCCACGGGCTGTGGGGCCACGCGAGCGGCTGCCAAAGAGCTTTCCAATGAGGCACGGCTTTCCCTCCTGGCTCTTCGGCCGTGGGAGCTGTTGCCAGAGCTGCAGCCCTACCGGAAAATGCTTCGCAGGCTGGCGCGGCGGCGCAACGTGGGCGCCGATGGCGCCGAGGCTGACGGCCGCCGGAAAGCCCGCAGCCCCACGGGCTGTGGGGCCATGCGGGCGTCTGCCAAAGAGCTTTCCAACGAGGCACGGCTTTCCCTCCTGGCTCTTCGGGCGTGGGAGCTGTCGCCAGAGCCGCGGCCCTTCCGGAAAATGCTTCGCAGGCTGGCGCGGCTGCCCCACCTGGGCGCCGGTGGCGCTGAGGCTGACGGACGCCGCAAAGCCCGCAGCCCCACGGGCTGTGGGGCCATGCGAGCGGCTGCCAAAGAGCTTTCCAACGAGGCACGGCTTTCCCTCCTGGCTGTTCAGGCGTGGGAGCTGTCGCCAGAGCTGCAGCCCTACCGGAAAATGCTTCGCAGGCTGGCGCGGCGGCGCCACGTGGGCGCCGGTGGCGCCGAGGCTGACGGCCGCCGGAAAGCCCGCAGTCACACGGGCTGTGGGGCCATGCGAGCGGCTGCCAAAGAGCTTTCCAACGAGGCACGGCTTTCCCTCCTGGCTCTTCGGGCGTGGGAGCTGTCGCCAGAGACGCGGCCCTACCGGAAAATGCTTCGCAGGCTGGCGCGGCGGCGCCACGTGGGCGCCGGTGGCGCCGAGGCTGAAGGCCGCCGCAAAGCCCGCAGCCCCAGAGGCTGTGGGGCCACGCGAGCGGCTGCCAAAGAGCTTTCCAACGAGGCACGGCTTTCCCTCCTGGCTCTTCGGGCGTGGGAGCTGTCGCCAGAGCCGCAGACCTACCGGAAAATGCTTCGCAGGCTGGCGCGGCGGCGCCACATGGACGCCGGAGTCGCCCAGGCTGACGGCCGCCGCAAAGCCCGCAGCCCCAGGGGCTGTGGGGCCACGCGAGTGGCTGCCAAAGAGCTTTCCAACGAGGCACGGCTTTCCCTCCTGGCTCTTCGGGCGTGGGAGCTGTCGCCTGAGCCGCGGCCCTACCGGAAAATGCTTCGCAGGCTGGCGCGGCTGCCCCACCTGGGCGCCGGTGTGGCCGAGGCTGACGGCCGCCGCAAAGCCCGCAGCCCCACGGGCTGTGGGGCCACGCGAGCGGCTGCCAAAGGGCTTTCCAATGAGGCACGGCTTTCCCTCCTGGCTCTTCGGCCGTGGGAGCTGTCGCCAGAGCTGCAGCCCTACCGGAAAATGCTTCGCAGGCTGGCGCGGCAGCTCCACATGGGCGCCGGTGTCGCCCAGGCTGACGGCCGCCGCAAAGCCCGCAGCCCCACGGGCTGTGGGGCCACGCGAGCGGCTGCCAAAGAGCTTTCCAACGAGGCACGGCTTTCCCTCCTGGCTCTTCGGCCGTGGGAGCTGTCGCCAGAGCTGCAGCCCTACCGGAAAATGCTTCGCAGGCTGGTGCAGCAGCGCCATGTGGGTGACGGTGGCGCCGAGGCTGATGGCCGCCGCAAAGCCCGCAGCCCCACGGGCTGTGGGGCCACGCGAGCGGCTGCCAAAGAGCTTTCCAATGAGGCACGGCTTTCCCTCCTGGCTCTTCGGGCGTGGGAGCTGTCGCCAGAGCCGCGGCCCTACCGGAAAATGCTTCGCAGGCTGGCGCGGCTGCCCTACCTGGGCGCCGGTGTCGCCCAGGCTGACGGCCGCCGCAAAGCCCGCAGCCCCATGGGCTGTGGGGCCACGCGAGCGGCTGCCAAAGAGCTTTCCAACGAGGCACGGCTTTCCCTGCTGGCTCTTCGGGCGTGGGAGCTGTCGCCAGAGCCGCGGCCCTACCGGAAAATGCTTCGCAGGCTGGCGCGGCTGCCCCACCTGGGCGCCGGTGTCACCGAGGCTGACGGCCGCCGCAAAGCCCGCAGCCCCACGGGCTATGGGGCCACGCGAGCGGCTGCCAAAGAGCTTTCCAATGAGGCACGGCTTTCCCTCCTGGCTCTTCGGGCGTGGGAGCTGTCGCCAGAGCTGCAGCCCTACCGGAAAATGCTTCGCAGGCTGGTGCGGCGGCGCCACGTGGGCACCGGTGGCGCCGACGCTGACGGCCGCCGCAAAGCCCGCAGCCCCACGGGCTGTGGGGCCACGCGAGCGGCTGCCAAAGAGCTTTCCAACGAGGCACGGCTTTCCCTCCTGGCTCTTCGGGCGTGGGAGCTGTCGCCAGAGCCGCGGACCTACCGGAAAATGCTTCGCAGGCTGGCGCGGCGGCACCACATGGACGCCGGAGTCGCCCAGGCTGACGGCCGCCGCAAAGCCCGAAGCCCCAGGGGCTGTGGGGCCACGCGAGTGGCTGCCAAAGAGCTTTCCAACGAGGCACGGCTTTCCCTCCTGGCTCTTCGGGCGTGGGAGGTATCGCCTGAGCCGCGGACCTACCGGAAAATGCTTCGCAGGCTGGCGCGGCTGCCCCACCTGGGCGCCGGTGTCGCCCAGGCTGACGGCTGCCACAAAGCCCGCAGCCCCACGGGCTGTGGGGCCACGCGAGCGGCTGCCAAAGAGCTTTCCAATGAGGCACGGCTTTCCCTCCTGGCTCTTCGGGCGTGGGAGCTGTCGCCAGAGCTGCAGCCCTACCGGAAAATGCTTCGCAGGCTGGTGCAGCAGCGCCATGTGGGTGACGGTGGCGCCGAGGCTGATGGCCGCCGCAAAGCCCGCAGCCCCAGGGGCTGTGGGGCCACGCGAGCAGCTGCCAAAGAGCTTTCCAACGAGGCACGGCTTTCCCTCCTGGCTCTTCGGGCATGGGAGCTGTCGCCAGAGCCGCGGCCCTACCGGAAAATGCTTCGCAGGCTGGCGCGGCTGCCCCACCTGGGCGCCGGTGTCGCCCAGGCTGACGGCCGCCGCAAAGCCCGCAGCCCCACGGGCTGTGGGGCCACGCGAGCGGCTGCCAAAGAGCTTTCCAACGAGGCACGGCTTTCCCTCCTGGCTCTTCGGGCGTGGGAGCTGTCGCCAGAGCCGCGGCCCTACCGGAAAATGCTTCGCAGGCTGGCGCGGCGGCGCCACGTGGGCGCCGATAACCCCGAGGCTGACATCCGCCGGAAAGCCCGCAGCCCCACGGGCTGTGGGGCCACGCGAGTGGCTGCCAAAGAGCTTTCCAACGAGGCACGGCTTTCCCTCCTGGCTCTTCGGGCATGGGAGCTGTCGCCAGAGCCGCGGCCCTACCGGAAAATGCTTCGCAGGCTGGCGCGGCGACGCCACGTGGGCGCCGATGGCGCCGAGGCTGACGGCCGCCGCAAAGCCCGCAGCTCCACGGGCTGTGGGGCCATGCGAGCGGCTGCCAAAGAGCTTTCCAACGAGGCACGGCTTTCCCTCCTGGCTGTTCGGGCGTGGGAGCTGTCGCCAGAGCTGCAGCCCTACCGGAAAATGCTTCGCAGGCTGGCGGGGCGGCGCCACGTGGGCGCCGGTGGCGCCGAGGCTGACGGCCGCCGGAAAGCCCGCAGCCCCACGGGCTGTGGGGCCATGCGAGCGGCTGCCAAAGAGCTTTCCAACGAGGCACGGCTTTCCGTCCTGGCTCTTCGGGCGTGGGAGCTGTCGCCAGAGACGCGGCCCTACCGGAAAATGCCTCGCAGGCTGGCGCGGCGGCGCCACGTGGGCGCCGGTGGCGCCGAGGCTGAAGGCCGCCGCAAAGCCCGCAGCCCCAGGGGCTGTGGGGCCACGCGAGCGGCTGCCAAAGAGCTTTCCAACGAGGCACGGCTTTCCCTCCTGGCTCTTCGGGCGTGGGAGCTGTCGCCAGAGCCGCAGACCTACCGGAAAATGCTTCGCAGGCTGGCGCGGCGGCGCCACATGGACGCCGGAGTCGCCCAGGCTGACGGCCGCCGCAAAGCCCGCAGCCCCAGGGGTTGTGGGGCCACGCGAGCGGCTGCCAAAGAGCTTTCCAACGAGGCACGGCTTTCCCTCCTGGCTCTTCGGGCGTGGGAGCTGTCGCCAGAGCTGCAGCCCTACCGGAAAATGCTTCGCAGGCTGGTGCAGCAGCGCCATGTGGGTGACGGTGGCGCCGAGGCTGATGGCCGCCGCAAAGCCCGCAGCCCCATGAGCTGTGGGGCCACGCGAGCGGCTGCCAAAGAGCTTTACAACGAGGCACGGCTTTCCCTCCTGGCTCTTCGGGCGTGGGAGCTGTCGCCAGAGCCGCGGCCCTACCGGAAAATGCTTCGCAGGCTGGCGCGGCGGCGCCACGTGGGCGCCGATAACCCCGAGGCTGACGGCCGCCGGAAAGCCCGCAGCCCCACGGGCTGTGGGGCCACGCGAGTGGCTGCCAAAGAGCTTTCCAACGAGGCACGGCTTTCCCTCCTGGCTCTTCGAGCATGGGAGCTGTCGCCAGAGCCGCGGCCCTACCGGAAAATGCTTCGCAGGCTGGCGCGGCGACGCCACGTGGGTGCCGATGGCGCCGAGGCTGACGGCCGCCGCAAAGCCCGCAGCTCCACGGGCTGTGGGGCCATGCGAGCGGCTACCAAACAGCTTTCCAACGAGGCACGGCTTTCCCTCCTGGCTCTTCGGGCGTGGGAGCTGTCGCCAGAGCCGCGGCCCTACCGGAAAATGCTTCGCAGGCTGGCGTGGCGGCGCCACGTGGGCACCGGTAGCGCCGAGGCTGACGGCCGCCTACAAAGCCCGCAGCCCCATGGGCTGTGGGGCCACGCGAGCGGCTGCCAAAGAGCTTTCCAACGAGGCACGGCTTTCCCTCCTGGCTCTTCGGCCGTGGGAGCTGTCGCCAGAGCCGCAGCCCTACCGGAAAATCCTTCGCAGGCTGGTGCAGCAGCGCCATGTGGGTGACGGTGGCGCCGAGGCTGATGGCCGCCGCAAAGCCCGCAGCCCCATGAGCTGTGGGGCCACGCGAGCGGCTGCCAAAGAGCTTTCCAACGAGGCACGGCTTTCCCTCCTGGCTCTTCGGGCGTGGGAGCTGTTGCCAGAGCTGCAGCCCTACCGGAAAATGCTTCGCAGGCTGGCGCGGCGGCGCAACGTGGGCGCCGATGGCGCCGAGGCTGACGGCCGCCGGAAAGCCCGCAGCCCCACGGGCTGTGGGGCCATGCGGGCGTCTGCCAAAGAGCTTTCCAACGAGGCACGGCTTTCCCTCCTGGCTCTTCGGGCGTGGGAGCTGTCGCCAGAGACGCGGCCCTACCGGAAAATGCTTCGCAGGCTGGCGCGGCGGCGCCACGTGGGCGCCGGTGGCGCCGAGGCTGACGGCCGCCGCAAAGCCCGCAGCCCCACGGGCTGTGGGGCCATGCGAGCGGCTGCCAAACAGCTTTCCAACGAGGCACGGCTTTCCCTCCTGGCTCTTCGGCCGTGGGAGCTGTCGCCAGAGACGCGGCCCTACCGGAAAATGCTTCGCAGGCTGGCGCGGCGGCGCCACATGGGCGCCGGTGTCGCCCAGGCTGACGGCCGCCGCAAAGCCCGCAGCCCCACGGGCTGTGGGGCCACGCGAGCGGCTGCCAAAGAGCTTTCCAACGAGGCACGGCTTTCCCTCCTGGCTCTTCGGGCGTGGGAGCTGTCGCCAGAGCCGCAGACCTACCGGAAAATGCTTCGCAGGCTGGCGCGGCGGCGCCACATGGGCGTCGGTGGCGCCTAGGCAGACGGCCGCCGCAAAGCCCGCAGCCCCACGGGCTGTGGGGCCACGCGAGCGGCTGCCAAAGAGCTTTCCAACGAGGCACGGCTTTCCCTCCTGGCTCTTCGGGCGTGGGAGCTGTCGCCAGAGCTGCAGCCCTACCGGAAAATGCTTCGCAGGCTGGCGCGGCAGCTCCACATGGGCGTCGGTGGCGCCTAGGCAGACGGCCGCCGCAAAGCCCGCAGCCCCACGGGCTGTGGGGCCACGCGAGCGGCTGCCAAAGAGCTTTCCAACGAGGCACGGCTTTCCCTCCTGGCTCTTCTGGCGTGGGAGCTGTCGCCTAAGCTGCAGCCCTACCGGAAAATGCTTCGCAGGCTGGTGCAGCAGCGCCATGTGGGTGACGGTGGCGCCGAGGCAGATGGCCACCGCAAAGCCCGCAGCCCCATGGGCTGTGGGGCCACGCGAGCGGCTGCCAAAGAGCTTTACAACGAGGCACGGCTTTCCCTCCTGGCTCTTCGGGCGTGGGAGCTGTCGCCAGAGCCGCGGCCCTACCGCAAAATGCTTCGCAGGCTGGCGCGGCTGCCCTACCTGGGCGCCGGTGTCGCCCAGGCTGACGGCCGCCGGAAAGCCCGCAGCCCCACGGGCTGTGGGGCCACGCGAGCGGCTGCCAAAGAGCTTTCCAACGAGGCACGGCTTTCCCTCCTGGCTCTTCGGCCGTGGGAGCTGTCGCCAGAGCCGCGGCCCTACCGGAAAATGCTTCGCAGGCTGGCGCGGCGGCGCCACGTGGGCGCCGGTGGCCCCGAGGCTGACGGCCGCCGCAAAGCCCGCAGCCCCACGGGCTGTGGGGCCACGTGAGCGGCTGCCAAAGAGCTTTCCAACGAGGCACGGCTTTCCCTCCTGGCTCTTCGGGCGTGGGAGCTGTCGCCAGAGCCGCGGCCCTACCGGAAAATGCTTCGCAGGCTGGCGCGGCGGCGCCACGTGGGCGCCGATGGCGCCGAGGCTGACGGCCGCCGCAAAGCCCGCAGCCCCACGGGCTGTGGGGCCATGCGAGCGGCTGCCAAAGACCTTTCCAACGAGGCACGGCTTTCCCTCCTGGCTCTTCGGGCGTGGGAGCTGTCGCCAGAGACGCGGCCCTACCGGAAAATGCTTCGCAGGCTGGCGTGGCGGCGCCACGTGGGCACCGGTGGCGCCGAGGCTGACGGCCGCCGCAAAGCCCGCAGCCCCAGGGGCTGTGGGGCCACGCGAGCGACTGCCAAAGAGCTTTCCAACGAGGCACGGCTTTCCCTCCTGGCTCTTCGGCCGTGGGAGCTGTCGCCAGAGCCGCAGACCTACCGGAAAATCCTTCGCAGGCTGGCGCGGCGGCGCCACATGGGCGCCGGTGTCGCCGAGGCTGACGGCCGCCGGAAATCCCGCAGCCCCACGGGCTCTGGGGCCACGCGAGCGGCTGCCAAAGAGCTTTCCAACGAGGCACGGCTCTCCCTCCTGGCTCTTCGGGCGTGGGAGCTGTTGCCAAAGCCGCGGCCCTACCGGAAAATGCTTCGCAGGCTGGCGCGGCTGCCCCACCTGGGCGCCAGTGTCGCCCAGGCTGACGGCCGCCGCAAAGCCCGCAGCCCCACGGGCTGTGGGGCCACGCGAGCGGCTGCCAAAGAGCTTTCCAATGAGGCACGGCTTTCCCTCCTGGCTCTTCGGGCGTGGGAGCTGTTGCCAGAGCTGCAGCCCTACCGGAAAATGCTTCGCAGGCTGGCGCGGCTGCCCCACCTGGGCGCCAGTGTCGCCCAGGCTGACGGCCGCCGCAAAGCCCGCAGCCCCACGGGCTGTGGGGCCACGCGAGCGGCTGCCAAAGAGCTTTCCAATGAGGCACGGCTTTCCCTCCTGGCTCTTCGGGCGTGGGAGCTGTTGCCAGAGCTGCAGCCCTACCGGAAAATACTTCGCAGGCTGGCGCGGCGGCGCAACGTGGGCGCCGATGGCGCCGAGGCTGACGGCCGCCGGAAAGCCCGCAGCCCCACGGGCTGTGGGGCCATGCGGGCGTCTGCCAAAGATCTTTCCAACGAGGCACGGCTTTCCCTCCTGGCTCTTCGGCCGTGGGAGCTGTCGCCAGAGCCGCGGCCCTGCCGGAAAATGCTTCGCAGGCTGGCGCGGCGGCCCCACCTGGGCGCCGGTGGCGCTGAGGCTGACGGCCGCCGCAAAGCCCGCAGCCCCACGGGCTGTGGGGCCATGCGAGCGGCTGCCAAAGAGCTTTCCAACGAGGCACGGCTTTCCCTCCTGGCTCTTCGGGCGTGGGAGCTGTCGCCAGAGACGCGGCCCTACCGGAAAATCCTTCGCAGGCTGGCGCGGCGGCGCCACATGGGCGCCGGTGTCGCCCAGGCTGACGGCCGCCGCAAAGCCCACAGCCCCACGGGCTGTGGGGCCACGCGAGCGGCTGCCAAAGAGCTTTCCAACGAGGCACGGCTTTCCCTCCTGGCTCTTCGGGCGTGGGAGCTGTCGCCAGAGCCGCGGCCCTACCGGAAAATGCTTCGCAGGCTGGCGCGGCGGCGCCACGTGGGCGCCGGTGGCCCCGAGGCTGACGGCCGCCGCAAAGCCCGCAGCCCCACGGGCTGTGGGGCCACGTGAGCGGCTGCCAAAGAGCTTTCCAACGAGGCACGGCTTTCCCTCCTGGCTCTTCGGGCGTGGGAGCTGTCGCCAGAGCCGCGGCCCTACCGGAAAATGCTTCGCAGGCTGGCGCGGCCTCGCCACGTGGGCGCCGATGTCGCCGAGGCTGACGTCCGCCGCAAAGCCCGCAGCCCCACGGGCTGTGGGGCCATGCGAGCGGCTGCCAAAGAGCTTTCCAACGAGGCACGGCTTTCCCTCCTGGCTCTTCGGCCGTGGGAGCTGTCGCCAGAGACGCGGCCCTGCCGGAAAATGCTTCGCAGGCTGGCGCGGCGGCCGCACCTGGGCGCCGGTGGCGCTGAGGCTGACGGCCGCCGCAAAGCCCGCAGCCCCACGGGCTGTGGGGCCATGCGAGCGGCTGCCAAAGAGCTTTCCAACGAGGCACGGCTTTCCCTCCTGGCTCTTCGGCCGTGGGAGCTGTCGCCAGAGCCGCGGCCCTACCGGAAAATGCTTCGCAGGCTGGCGCGGCGGCGCCACGTGGGCGCCGGTGTCGCCCAGGCTGACGGCCGCCGCAAAGCCCGCAGCCCCATGGGCTGTGGGGCCACGCGAGCGGCTGCCAAAGAGCTTTCCAACGAGGCACGGCTTTCCCTCCTGGCTCTTCGGGCGTGGGAGCTGTTGCCAGAGCTGCAGCCCTACCGGAAAATGCTTCGCAGGCTGGCGCGGCGGCGCAACGTGGGCGCCGATGGCGCCGAGGCTGACGGCCGCCGGAAAGCCCGCAGCCCCACGGGCTGTGGGGCCATGCGGGCGTCTGCCAAAGAGCTTTCCAACGAGGCACGGCTTTCCCTCCTGGCTCTTCGGGCGTGGGAGCTGTCGCCAGAGACGCGGCCCTACCGGAAAATGCTTCGCAGGCTGGCGCGGCTGCCCTACCTGGGCGCCGGTGTCGCCGAGGCTGACGGCCGCCGGAAAGCCCGCAGCCCCACGGGCTGTGGGTCTACGCGAGCGGCTGCCAAAGAGCTTTCCAACGAGGCACGGCTTTCCCTCCTGGCTCTTCGGCCGTGGGAGCTGTCGCCAGAGACGCGGCCCTACCGGAAAATGCTTCGCAGGCTGGCGCGGCGGCGCCACGTGGGTGCCGGTGGCGCCGAGGCTGAAGGCCGCCGCAAAGCCCGCAGCCCCAGGGGCTGTGGGGCCACGCGAGCGGCTGCCAAAGAGCTTTCCAACGAGGCACGGCTTTCCCTCCTGGCTCTTCGGCCGTGGGAGCTGTCGCCAGAGCCGCAGACCTACCGGAAAATCCTTCGCAGGCTGGCGCGGCGGCGCCACATGGACGCCGGAGTCGACCAGGCTGACGGCCGCCGGAAAGCCCGCAGCCCCACGGGCTGTGGGGCCACGCGAGTGGCTGCCAAAGAGCTTTCCAACGAGGCACGGCTTTCCCTCCTGGCTCTTCGGGCGTGGGAGCTGTCGCCAGAGCTGCAGACCTACCGGAAAATGCTTCGCAGGCTGGCGCGTCTGCCCCACCTGGGCGCCGGTGTCGCCGAGGCTGACAGCCGCCGCAAACCCCGCAGCCCCACGGGCTGTGGGGCCACGCGAGCGGCTGCCAAAGAGCTTTCCAATGAGGCACGGCTTTCCCTCCTGGCTCTTCGGGCGTGGGAGCTGTCGCCAGAGCTGCAGCCCTACCGGAAAATGCTTCGCAGGCTGGCGCGGCAGCTCCACATGGGCGCCGGTGGCGCCTAGGCAGACGGCCGCCGCAAAGCCCGCAGCCCCACGGGCTGTGGGGCCACGCGAGCAGCTGCCAAAGAGCTTTCCAACGAGGCACGGCTTTCCCTCCTGGCTCTTCGGCCGTGGGAGCTGTCGCCAGAGCTGCAGCCCTACCGGAAAATGCTTCGCAGGCTGGTGCAGCAGCGCCATGTGGGTGACGGTGGCGCCGAGGCTGATGGCCGCCGCAAAGCCCGCAGCCCATTGGGCTGTGGGGCCACGCGAGCGGCTGCCAAAGAGCTTTCCAACGAGGCACGGCTTTCCCTCCTGGCTCTTCGGGCGTGGGAGCTGTCGCCAGAGCCGCGGCCCTACCGGAAAATGCTTCGCAGGCTGGCGCGGCTGCCCTACCTGGGCGCCGGTGTCGCCCAGGCTGACGGCCGCCGGAAAGCCCGCAGCCCCACGGGCTGTGGGGCCACGCGAGCGGCTGCCAAAGAGATTTCCAACGAGGCACGGCTTTCCCTCCTGGCTCTTCGGGCGTGGGAGCTGTCGCCAGAGCCGCGGCCCTACCGGAAAA
This sequence comes from Larus michahellis, assembly GCF_964199755.1. Classification (NCBI taxonomy): domain Eukaryota; kingdom Metazoa; phylum Chordata; class Aves; order Charadriiformes; family Laridae; genus Larus; species Larus michahellis. Next base: position 10,862 of record NW_027436237.1, on the reverse strand, counting down.
TGCTTCGCAGGCTGGCGCGGCGGCGCCACGTGGGCGCCGGTGTCGCCGAGGCTGACGGCCGCCGCAAAGCCCGCAGCCCCACGGGCTGTGGGGCCACGTGAGCGGCTGCCAAAGAGCTTTCCAACGAGGCACGGCTTTCCCTCCTGGCTCTTCGGGCGTGGGAGCTGTCGCCAGAGCCGCGGCCCTACCGGAAAATGCTTCGCAGGCTGGCGGGGCGGCGCCACGTGGGCGCCGGTGGCGCCGAGGCTGACGGCCGCCGCAAAGCCCGCAGCCCCACGGGCTGTGGGGCCATGCGAGCGGCTGCCAAAGAGCTTTCCAACGAGGCACGGCTTTCCCTCCTGGCTCTTCGGGCGTGGGAGCTGTCGCCAGAGACGCGGCCCTACCGGAAAATGCTTCGCAGGCTGGCGTGGCGGCGCCACGTGGGCACCGGTGGCGCCGAGGCTGATGGCCGCCGCAAAGCCCGCAGCCCCAGGGGCTGTGGGGCCACGCGAGCGGCTGCCAAAGAGCTTTCCAAGGAGGCACGGCTTTCCCTCCTGGCTCTTCGGCCGTGGGAGCTGTCGCCTGAGCCGCGGCCCTACCGGAAAATGCTTCGCAGGCTGGCGCGGCTGCCCTACCAGGGCGCCGGTGTCGCCGAGGCTGACGGCCGCCGCAAAGCCCGCAGCCCCACGGGCTGTGGGGCCACGCGAGCGGCTGCCAAAGAGCTTTCCAACGAGGCACGGCTTTCCCTCCTGGCTCTTCGGGCGTGGGAGCTGTCGCCAGAGCCGCGGCCCTACCGGAAAATGCTTCGCAGGCTGGCGCGGCGGCGCCACGTGTGCGCCGATGGCGCCGAGGCTGACGGCCGCCGCAAAGCCCGCAGCCCCACGGGCTCTGGGGCCATGCGAGCGGCTGCCAAAGAGCTTTCCAACGAGGCACGGCTTTCCCTCCTGGCTCTTCGGGCGTGGGAGCTGTCGCCAGAGACGCGGCCCTACCGGAAAATGCTTCGCAGGCTGGCGTGGCGGCGCCACGTGGGCACCGGTGGCGCCGAGGCTGACGGCCGCCGCAAAGCCCGCAGCCCCAGGGGCTGTGGGGCCACGCGAGCGGCTGCCAAAGAGCTTTCCAACGAGGCACGGCTTTCCCTCCTGGCTCTTCGGCCGTGGGAGCTGTCGCCAGAGCCGCAGACCTACCGGAAAATCCTTCGCAGGCTGGCGCGGCGGCGCCACATGGGCGCCGGTGTCGCCCAGGCTGACGGCCGCCGGAAATCCCGCAGCCCCACGGGCTCTGGGGCCACGCGAGCGGCTGTCAAAGAGCTTTCCAACGAGGCACGGCTTTCCCTCCTGGCTCTTCGGCCGTGGGAGCTGTCGCCAGAGCTGCAGCCCTACCGGAAAATGCTTCGCAGGCTGGTGCAGCAGCGCCATGTGGGTGACGGTGGCGCCGAGGCTGATGGCCGCCGCAAAGCCCGCAGCCCCATGGGCTGTGGGGCCACGCGAGCGGCTGCCAAAGAGCTTTCCAACGAGGCACGGCTTTCCCTCCTGGCTCTTCGGGCGTGGGAGCTGTCGCCAGAGCCGCGGCCCTACCGGAAAATGCTTCGCAGGCTGGCGTGGCGGCGCCACGTGGGCACCGGTGGCGCTGAGGCTGACGGCCGCCGCAAAGCCCGCAGCCCCAGGGGCTGTGGGGCCACGCGAGCGGCTGCCAAAGAGCTTTCCAAGGAGGCACGGCTTTCCCTCCTGGCTCTTCGGCCGTGGGAGCTGTTGCCAGAGCTGCAGCCCTACCGGAAAATGCTTCGCAGGCTGGCGCGGCGGCGCAACGTGGGCGCCTATGGCGCCGAGGCTGACGGCCGCCGGAAAGCCCGCAGCCCCACGGACTGTGGGGCCATGCGGGCGGCTGCCAAAGAGCTTTCCAACGAGGCACGGCTTTCCCTCCTGGCTCTTCGGGCGTGGGAGCTGTCGCCAGAGCCGCGGCCCTTCCGGAAAATGCTTCGCAGGCTGGCGCGGCGGCCCCACCTGGGCGCCGGTGGCGCTGAGGCTGACGGCCGCCGCAAAGCCCGCAGCCCCACGGGCTGTGGGGCCACGCGAGCGGCTGCCAAAGAGCTTTCCAACGAGGCACGGCTTTCCCTCCTGGCTGTTCGGGCGTGGGAGCTGTCGCCAGAGCTGCAGCCCTACCGGAAAATGCTTCGCAGGCTGGCGCGGCGGCGCCACGTGGGCGCCGGTGGCGCCGAGGCTGACGGCCGCCGGAAAGCCCACAGCCCCACGGGCTGTGGGGCCATGCGAGCGGCTGCCAAAGAGCTTTCCAACGAGGCACGGCTTTCCCTCCTGGCTCTTCGGGCGTGGGAGCTGTCGCCTGAGCCGCGGCCCTACCGGAAAATGCTTCGCAGGCTGGCGCGGCTGCCCCACCTGGGCGCCGGTGTCGCCCAGGCTGACGGCCGCCGCAAAGCCCGCAGCCCCAGGGGCTGTGGGGCCACGCGAGTGGCTGCCAAAGAGCTTTCCAACGAGGCACGGCTTTCCCTCCTGGCTCTTCGGGCGTGGGAGCTGTCGCCTGAGCCGCGGCCCTACCGGAAAATGCTTCGCAGGCTGGCGCGGCGGCGCCACGTGGGCGCCGATGGCGCCGAGGCTGACGGCCGCCGGAAAGCCCGCAGCCCCACGGGCTGTGGGGCCATGCGAGCGGCTGCCAAAGAGCTTTCCAACGAGGCACGGCTTTCCCTCCTGGCTCTTCGGGCGTGGGAGCTGTCGCCAGAGCCGCGGCCCTACCGGAAAATGCTTCGCAGGCTGGCGTGGCGGCGCCACGTGGGCACCGGTGGCGCTGAGGCTGACGGCCGCCGCAAAGCCCGCAGCCCCAGGGGCTGTGGGGCCACGCGAGCGGCTGCCAAAGAGCTTTCCAACGAGGCACGGCTTTCCCTCCTGGCTCTTCGGGCGTGGGAGCTGTCGCCAGAGCCGCAGACCTACCGGAAAATCCTTCGCAGGCTGGCGCGGCGGCGCCACATGGGCGCCGGTGTCGCCCAGGCTGACGGCCGCCGCAAAGCCCGCAGCCCCATGGGCTGTGGGGCCACGCGAGCGGCTGCCAAAGAGCTTTCCAATGAGGCACGGCTTTCCCTCCTGGCTCTTCGGCCGTGGGAGCTGTTGCGAGAGCTGCAGCCCTACCGGAAAATGCTTCGCAGGCTAGCGCGGCGGCGCAACGTGGGCGCCGATGGCGCCGAGGCTGACGGCCGCCGGAAAGCCCGCAGCCCCACGGGCTGTGGGGCCACGCGAGCGGCTGCCAAAGAGCTTTCCAATGAGGCACGGCTTTCCCTCCTGGCTCTTCGGGCATGGGAGCTGTCGCCAGAGCTGCAGCCCTAACGGAAAATGCTTCGCAGGCTGGTGCAGCAGCGCCATGTGTGTGACGGTGGCGCCGAGGCTGATGGCCGCCGCAAAGCCCGCAGCCCCACGGGCTGTGGGGCCATGCGAGCGGCTGCCAAAGAGCTTTCCAACGAGGCACGGCTTTCCCTCCTGGCTCTTCGGGCGTGGGAGCTGTCGCCAGAGACGCGGCCCTACCGGAAAATCCTTCGCAGGCTGGCGCGGCGGCGCCACATGGGCGCCGGTGTCGCCCAGGCTGACGGCCGCCGCAAAGCCCGCAGCCCCACGGGCTGTGGGGCCACGCGAGCGGCTGCCAAAGAGCTTTCCAACGAGGCACGGCTTTCCCTCCTGGCTCTTCGGGCGTGGGAGCTGTCGCCAGAGCCGCGGCCCTACCGGAAAATGCTTCGCAGGCTGGCGCGGCGGCGCCACGTGGGCGCCGGTGGCCCCGAGGCTGACGGCCGCCGCAAAGCCCGCAGCCCCACGGGCTGTGGGGCCACGTGAGCGGCTGCCAAAGAGCTTTCCAACGAGGCACGGCTTTCCCTCCTGGCTCTTCGGGCGTGGGAGCTGTCGCCAGAGCCGCGGCCCTACCGGAAAATGCTTCGCAGGCTGGCGCGGCCTCGCCACGTGGGCGCCGATGTCGCCGAGGCTGACGTCCGCCGCAAAGCCCGCAGCCCCACGGGCTGTGGGGCCATGCGAGCGGCTGCCAAAGAGCTTTCCAACGAGGCACGGCTTTCCCTCCTGGCTCTTCGGGCGTGGGAGCTGTCGCCAGAGCCGCGGCCCTACCGGAAAATGCTTCGCAGGCTGGCGTGGCGGCGCCACGTGGGCACCGGTGGCGCTGAGGCTGACGGCCGCCGCAAAGCCCGCAGCCCCAGGGGCTGTGGGGCCACGCGAGCGGCTGCCAAAGAGCTTTCCAACGAGGCACGGCTTTCCCTCCTGGCTCTTCGGGCGTGGGAGCTGTCGCCAGAGCCGCAGACCTACCGGAAAATCCTTCGCAGGCTGGCGCGGCGGCGCCACATGGGCGCCGGTGTCGCCCAGGCTGACGGCCGCCGCAAAGCCCGCAGCCCCATGGGCTGTGGGGCCACGCGAGCGGCTGCCAAAGAGCTTTCCAATGAGGCACGGCTTTCCCTCCTGGCTCTTCGGCCGTGGGAGCTGTTGCGAGAGCTGCAGCCCTACCGGAAAATGCTTCGCAGGCTAGCGCGGCGGCGCAACGTGGGCGCCGATGGCGCCGAGGCTGACGGCCGCCGGAAAGCCCGCAGCCCCACGGGCTGTGGGGCCACGCGAGCGGCTGCCAAAGAGCTTTCCAATGAGGCACGGCTTTCCCTCCTGGCTCTTCGGGCATGGGAGCTGTCGCCAGAGCTGCAGCCCTAACGGAAAATGCTTCGCAGGCTGGTGCAGCAGCGCCATGTGTGTGACGGTGGCGCCGAGGCTGATGGCCGCCGCAAAGCCCGCAGCCCCACGGGCTGTGGGGCCATGCGAGCGGCTGCCAAAGAGCTTTCCAACGAGGCACGGCTTTCCCTCCTGGCTCTTCGGGCGTGGGAGCTGTCGCCAGAGACGCGGCCCTACCGGAAAATCCTTCGCAGGCTGGCGCGGCGGCGCCACATGGGCGCCGGTGTCGCCCAGGCTGACGGCCGCCGCAAAGCCCGCAGCCCCACGGGCTGTGGGGCCACGCGAGCGGCTGCCAAAGAGCTTTCCAACGAGGCACGGCTTTCCCTCCTGGCTCTTCGGGCGTGGGAGCTGTCGCCAGAGCCGCGGCCCTACCGGAAAATGCTTCGCAGGCTGGCGCGGCGGCGCCACGTGGGCGCCGGTGGCCCCGAGGCTGACGGCCGCCGCAAAGCCCGCAGCCCCACGGGCTGTGGGGCCACGTGAGCGGCTGCCAAAGAGCTTTCCAACGAGGCACGGCTTTCCCTCCTGGCTCTTCGGGCGTGGGAGCTGTCGCCAGAGCCGCGGCCCTACCGGAAAATGCTTCGCAGGCTGGCGCGGCCTCGCCACGTGGGCGCCGATGTCGCCGAGGCTGACGTCCGCCGCAAAGCCCGCAGCCCCACGGGCTGTGGGGCCATGCGAGCGGCTGCCAAAGAGCTTTCCAACGAGGCACGGCTTTCCCTCCTGGCTCTTCGGCCGTGGGAGCTGTCGCCAGAGACGCGGCCCTGCCGGAAAATGCTTCGCAGGCTGGCGCGGCGGCCGCACCTGGGCGCCGGTGGCGCTGAGGCTGACGGCCGCCGCAAAGCCCGCAGCCCCACGGGCTGTGGGGCCATGCGAGCGGCTGCCAAAGAGCTTTCCAACGAGGCACGGCTTTCCCTCCTGGCTCTTCGGCCGTGGGAGCTGTCGCCAGAGCCGCGGCCCTACCGGAAAATGCTTCGCAGGCTGGCGCGGCGGCGCCACGTGGGCGCCGGTGTCGCCCAGGCTGACGGCCGCCGCAAAGCCCGCAGCCCCATGGGCTGTGGGGCCACGCGAGCGGCTGCCAAAGAGCTTTCCAACGAGGCACGGCTTTCCCTCCTGGCTCTTCGGGCGTGGGAGCTGTTGCCAGAGCTGCAGCCCTACCGGAAAATGCTTCGCAGGCTGGCGCGGCGGCGCAACGTGGGCGCCGATGGCGCCGAGGCTGACGGCCGCCGGAAAGCCCGCAGCCCCACGGGCTGTGGGGCCATGCGGGCGTCTGCCAAAGAGCTTTCCAACGAGGCACGGCTTTCCCTCCTGGCTCTTCGGGCGTGGGAGCTGTCGCCAGAGACGCGGCCCTACCGGAAAATGCTTCGCAGGCTGGCGCGGCTGCCCTACCTGGGCGCCGGTGTCGCCGAGGCTGACGGCCGCCGGAAAGCCCGCAGCCCCACGGGCTGTGGGTCTACGCGAGCGGCTGCCAAAGAGCTTTCCAACGAGGCACGGCTTTCCCTCCTGGCTCTTCGGCCGTGGGAGCTGTCGCCAGAGACGCGGCCCTACCGGAAAATGTTTCGCAGGCTGGCGCGGCGGCGCCACGTGGGTGCCGGTGGCGCCGAGGCTGAAGGCCGCCGCAAAGCCCGCAGCCCCAGGGGCTGTGGGGCCACGCGAGCGGCTGCCAAAGAGCTTTCCAACGAGGCACGGCTTTCCCTCCTGGCTCTTCGGCCGTGGGAGCTGTCGCCAGAGCCGCAGACCTACCGGAAAATCCTTCGCAGGCTGGCGCGGCGGCGCCACATGGACGCCGGAGTCGACCAGGCTGACGGCCGCCGGAAAGCCCGCAGCCCCACGGGCTGTGGGGCCACGCGAGTGGCTGCCAAAGAGCTTTCCAACGAGGCACGGCTTTCCCTCCTGGCTCTTCGGGCGTGGGAGCTGTCGCCAGAGCTGCAGACCTACCGGAAAATGCTTCGCAGGCTGGCGCGTCTGCCCCACCTGGGCGCCGGTGTCGCCGAGGCTGACAGCCGCCGCAAACCCCGCAGCCCCACGGGCTGTGGGGCCACGCGAGCGGCTGCCAAAGAGCTTTCCAATGAGGCACGGCTTTCCCTCCTGGCTCTTCGGGCGTGGGAGCTGTCGCCAGAGCTGCAGCCCTACCGGAAAATGCTTCGCAGGCTGGCGCGGCAGCTCCACATGGGCGCCGGTGGCGCCTAGGCAGACGGCCGCCGCAAAGCCCGCAGCCCCACGGGCTGTGGGGCCACGCGAGCAGCTGCCAAAGAGCTTTCCAACGAGGCACGGCTTTCCCTCCTGGCTCTTCGGCCGTGGGAGCTGTCGCCAGAGCTGCAGCCCTACCGGAAAATGCTTCGCAGGCTGGTGCAGCAGCGCCATGTGGGTGACGGTGGCGCCGAGGCTGATGGCCGCCGCAAAGCCCGCAGCCCATTGGGCTGTGGGGCCACGCGAGCGGCTGCCAAAGAGCTTTCCAACGAGGCACGGCTTTCCCTCCTGGCTCTTCGGGCGTGGGAGCTGTCGCCAGAGCCGCGGCCCTACCGGAAAATGCTTCGCAGGCTGGCGCGGCTGCCCTACCTGGGCGCCGGTGTCGCCCAGGCTGACGGCCGCCGGAAAGCCCGCAGCCCCACGGGCTGTGGGGCCACGCGAGCGGCTGCCAAAGAGATTTCCAACGAGGCACGGCTTTCCCTCCTGGCTCTTCGGGCGTGGGAGCTGTCGCCAGAGCCGCGGCCCTACCGGAAAATGCTTCGCAGGCTGGCGCGGCGGCGCCACGTGGGCGCCGGTGTCGCCGAGGCTGACGGCCGCCGCAAAGCCCGCAGCCCCACGGGCTGTGGGGCCACGTGAGCGGCTGCCAAAGAGCTTTCCAACGAGGCACGGCTTTCCCTCCTGGCTCTTCGGGCGTGGGAGCTGTCGCCAGAGCCGCGGCCCTACCGGAAAATGCTTCGCAGGCTGGCGGGGCGGCGCCACGTGGGCGCCGGTGGCGCCGAGGCTGACGGCCGCCGCAAAGCCCGCAGCCCCACGGGCTGTGGGGCCATGCGAGCGGCTGCCAAAGAGCTTTCCAACGAGGCACGGCTTTCCCTCCTGGCTCTTCGGGCGTGGGAGCTGTCGCCAGAGACGCGGCCCTACCGGAAAATGCTTCGCAGGCTGGCGTGGCGGCGCCACGTGGGCACCGGTGGCGCCGAGGCTGATGGCCGCCGCAAAGCCCGCAGCCCCAGGGGCTGTGGGGCCACGCGAGTGGCTGCCAAAGAGCTTTCCAAGGAGGCACGGCTTTCCCTCCTGGCTCTTCGGCCGTGGGAGCTGTCGCCTGAGCCGCGGCCCTACCGGAAAATGCTTCGCAGGCTGGCGCGGCTGCCCCACCAGGGCGCCGGTGTCGCCGAGGCTGACGGCCGCCGCAAAGCCCGCAGCCCCACGGGCTGTGGGGCCACGCGAGTGGCTGCCAAAGAGCTTTCCAACGAGGCACGGCTTTCCCTCCTGGCTCTTCGGGCGTGGGAGCTGTCGCCAGAGCTGCAGACCTACCGGAAAATGCTTCGCAGGCTGGCGCGTCTGCCCCACCTGGGCGCCGGTGTCGCCGAGGCTGACAGCCGCCGCAAACCCCGCAGCCCCACGGGCTGTGGGGCCACGCGAGCGGCTGCCAAAGAGCTTTCCAATGAGGCACGGCTTTCCCTCCTGGCTCTTCGGGCGTGGGAGCTGTCGCCAGAGCTGCAGCCCTACCGGAAAATGCTTCGCAGGCTGGCGCGGCAGCTCCACATGGGCGCCGGTGGCGCCTAGGCAGACGGCCGCCGCAAAGCCCGCAGCCCCACGGGCTGTGGGGCCACGCGAGCAGCTGCCAAAGAGCTTTCCAACGAGGCACGGCTTTCCCTCCTGGCTCTTCGGCCGTGGGAGCTGTCGCCAGAGCTGCAGCCCTACCGGAAAATGCTTCGCAGGCTGGTGCAGCAGCGCCATGTGGGTGACGGTGGCGCCGAGGCTGATGGCCGCCGCAAAGCCCGCAGCCCATTGGGCTGTGGGGCCACGCGAGCGGCTGCCAAAGAGCTTTCCAACGAGGCACGGCTTTCCCTCCTGGCTCTTCGGGCGTGGGAGCTGTCGCCAGAGCCGCGGCCCTACCGGAAAATGCTTCGCAGGCTGGCGCGGCTGCCCTACCTGGGCGCCGGTGTCGCCCAGGCTGACGGCCGCCGGAAAGCCCGCAGCCCCACGGGCTGTGGGGCCACGCGAGCGGCTGCCAAAGAGATTTCCAACGAGGCACGGCTTTCCCTCCTGGCTCTTCGGGCGTGGGAGCTGTCGCCAGAGCCGCGGCCCTACCGGAAAATGCTTCGCAGGCTGGCGCGGCGGCGCCACGTGGGCGCCGGTGTCGCCGAGGCTGACGGCCGCCGCAAAGCCCGCAGCCCCACGGGCTGTGGGGCCACGTGAGCGGCTGCCAAAGAGCTTTCCAACGAGGCACGGCTTTCCCTCCTGGCTCTTCGGGCGTGGGAGCTGTCGCCAGAGCCGCGGCCCTACCGGAAAATGCTTCGCAGGCTGGCGGGGCGGCGCCACGTGGGCGCCGGTGGCGCCGAGGCTGACGGCCGCCGCAAAGCCCGCAGCCCCACGGGCTGTGGGGCCATGCGAGCGGCTGCCAAAGAGCTTTCCAACGAGGCACGGCTTTCCCTCCTGGCTCTTCGGGCGTGGGAGCTGTCGCCAGAGACGCGGCCCTACCGGAAAATGCTTCGCAGGCTGGCGTGGCGGCGCCACGTGGGCACCGGTGGCGCCGAGGCTGATGGCCGCCGCAAAGCCCGCAGCCCCAGGGGCTGTGGGGCCACGCGAGCGGCTGCCAAAGAGCTTTCCAAGGAGGCACGGCTTTCCCTCCTGGCTCTTCGGCCGTGGGAGCTGTCGCCTGAGCCGCGGCCCTACCGGAAAATGCTTCGCAGGCTGGCGCGGCTGCCCCACCAGGGCGCCGGTGTCGCCGAGGCTGACGGCCGCCGCAAAGCCCGCAGCCCCACGGGCTGTGGGGCCACGCGAGCGGCTGCCAAAGAGCTTTCCAACGAGGCACGGCTTTCCCTCCTGGCTCTTCGGGCGTGGGAGCTGTCGCCAGAGCCGCGGCCCTACCGGAAAATGCTTCGCAGGCTGGCGCGGCGGCGCCACGTGTGCGCCGATGGCGCTGAGGCTGACGGCCGCCGCAAAGCCCGCAGCCCCACGGGCTCTGGGGCCATGCGAGCGGCTGCCAAAGAGCTTTCCAACGAGGCACGGCTTTCCCTCCTGGCTCTTCGGGCGTGGGAGCTGTCGCCAGAGACGCGGCCCTACCGGAAAATGCTTCGCAGGCTGGCGTGGCGGCGCCACGTGGGCACCGGTGGCGCCGAGGCTGACGGCCGCCGCAAAGCCCGCAGCCCCAGGGGCTGTGGGGCCACGCGAGCGGCTGCCAAAGAGCTTTCCAACGAGGCACGGCTTTCCCTCCTGGCTCTTCGGCCGTGGGAGCTGTCGCCAGAGCCGCAGACCTACCGGAAAATCCTTCGCAGGCTGGCGCGGCGGCGCCACATGGGCGCCGGTGTCGCCCAGGCTGACGGCCGCCGGAAATCTCGCAGCCCCACGGGCTCTGGGGCCACGCGAGCGGCTGTCAAAGAGCTTTCCAACGAGGCACGGCTTTCCCTCCTGGCTCTTCGGCCGTGGGAGCTGTCGCCAGAGCTGCAGCCCTACCGGAAAATGCTTCGCAGGCTGGTGCAGCAGCGCCATGTGGGTGACGGTGGCGCCGAGGCTGATGGCCGCCGCAAAGCCCGCAGCCCCATGGGCTGTGGGGCCACGCGAGCGGCTGCCAAAGAGCTTTCCAACGAGGCACGGCTTTCCCTCCTGGCTCTTCGGGCGTGGGAGCTGTCGCCAGAGCCGCGGCCCTACCGGAAAATGCTTCGCAGGCTGGCGTGGCGGCGCCACGTGGGCACCGGTGGCGCTGAGGCTGACGGCCGCCGCAAAGCCCGCAGCCCCACGGGCTGTGGGGCCACGCGAGCGGCTGCCAAAGAGCTTTCCAAGGAGGCACGGCTTTCCCTCCTGGCTCTTCGGCCGTGGGAGCTGTTGCCAGAGCTGCAGCCCTACCGGAAAATGCTTCGCAGGCTGGCGCGGCGGCGCAACGTGGGCGCCTATGGCGCCGAGGCTGACGGCCGCCGGAAAGCCCGCAGCCCCACGGACTGTGGGGCCATGCGGGCGGCTGCCAAAGAGCTTTCCAACGAGGCACGGCTT